>NW_008824401.1:6731-27023 GCF_000699105.1 Pygoscelis adeliae | reverse complement strand
AGTAATGCAAGCTTAGTAAAAGCAGAAAATTAAGCGGTAATAAACAGAACTTCAGAGAGCTGAGAAGAGGAGGTTCCACCTTAATGCTGCTATATGTTCCTTGAAACAGCTTAGTAACTC
This sequence comes from Pygoscelis adeliae, assembly GCF_000699105.1. Taxonomy (NCBI): domain Eukaryota; kingdom Metazoa; phylum Chordata; class Aves; order Sphenisciformes; family Spheniscidae; genus Pygoscelis; species Pygoscelis adeliae. The sequence goes on along the minus strand of NW_008824401.1, from coordinate 26,903 downwards.
AGTAGTAGCCAAAGTGTAAAATAATTTACACTTGCTTTTGATTCCTTTATCTTGGACATTATTCTTAAAATAGCTTTTTTGCCATCCAGGGGCAAGCTGTCCATATCTGATGAGTCTTCCAAAGTATTGGTTAAAAAAATTAAAAATGTGTTTACTGAAGTCCGCATTTGTTAAAATTTGGGAATGGAATTGGTCAGGATAGTGTATTACCAGTGTGTAGGTGTAAAAGAAAAACAAAAATACCTGTTTTATCAGAATGTGTAACACACGCTACCATTCAAGTAGGTGCCATTTACAATTTTAATTGGGAGGCAGGTGACTAAATGCCAGCTGCTTTCAACTGGCTTGCAGCTATGTTCCAATTTAAACTGCTATAACAACTTGACAAAGATGTATAAAAGATGTGTCTGTTAATTATCATTTTTGTGAGGCTGCTTCTAAATATTTCCTATAGTCAATTGACTATATAATCAATTAATCATTACCTGTAATACATAGGAGAGAAAACTTTTTTTTTTTTTTTAGCTTTTCAGATTACCAGTTGTGCATACCACCATGTTTGGTATACCTGTTGAGAAGTGCCCAAGATGAGTCACTTGCATCTTTTTGGTAAAGATCTGTATCATCTCAGTCACCAGCCTACTCTAGTACTTCTGGAATACCTACTGCAAGCTATGTTAGTTGTCTACATGTGCATTAATTGCTATAAATATATTACAAATTTTTACAAATGGACACATCTATGAGAAAAACTAGGGTTTTTTTCCTACTTAGAAGGTATTAAACCAAGGCTTTAAATAGAATTCTGACCAGTTAAGAATTTGTTTGATTCAATATGCAGGCTTGATTTGTAACAGATGTGAGATGCCTTGCACTATAAACAAAAACAATATTAATCAAAGATGGAGAGTTTTTGTCAAGGAGAATCCCCTTCCAAACCTCAGTTTTTAAAACTAACTGTGAAATGAACATTGCCATTGCTCCTTTCCAAAAGTATTGTCAAGAAGAAGCCATAGTTTTTGTTACATCTTGTGAACTAGGTACATCTTTTGTTTAAGAAATAGACAATTATGATTTTTCAGTGCTTTCTGTTCCTAAAGAGATTGAATATTTGTGTCATTTTTTTACTAGGATAGACAAATTATGTGTTCATTGTTAGTGATATCAGGTGTGGTCTGACATGATTTTAGGAGATGTACGTAGCTTTTGTGGTTTGTATGTGAAGGTTGACTAACTGTTTACTGCATACTGAAGAACACTAGTTCAGAAATTTTAAGGTCTTAACTCGAAAGATGAAGAGACTCATGATGTATGCATTTGCAGTCTTCCCTGCCAGTCCTTCTCTTATGATCTTGTATTTGAAATTACTCTCATGTTTTATGCTGTTATTTTTTATAAATGCTTCCACATCATTCAAAATCTCCACCTATGGAAACATTGTGATGGTGCCCAGTGGACTATTTAATACTTTATATTGACTTTCACAGAGTAACTTTTGTGATCCTAAAATTCTGTTACTCTGTACCAGAGTGCTACTTTATAAAGAACCTGGACTTTTTTTTAATTAAGAAACTGACAGATTGAAATTTTGAAGCGTCACGTTTCCAAAGTAGTGTGTGTTGTTTGTAAATGGCAAAGTTCTCCAGAAGCTTTGCAGTGTGCTGTCTGCTCTCTTCCAGAGCTATTTTCAATACCTAGGCTAGTAATACAAGATATGCAAAGATAATACTTGCAGTTTGTGCTATTGAACATTGTTCGAGAATTTGCTGAATTTTTGTCCCCATAAAAATAAATAAATAAAATGCCAGTTTTCTGGAATCCCATCACAGACTTTTTTGTAATTATCAGCACTTGAGATTTTAGCTAAAGCTGTACAAAGATTACATTAGCATAAAATGTTGTGTTCTTTTGATTGAATATATTATTTGAGAGAAAATATTCAGCAGTACTAAAGGTAGGAATAAGAAATTATTACCTGCCAGGTGATAAATAGTACTCTGTTGATGAGAAATATTTTTTAAAAATGCTAATTGCTCCGTTGAAGTTGACACTTAATCCAGTTAAAAATATGTCACAAATCCAGCTTTGAAAATTCAGTATATAAGTAATGGGGCTGTTTGAATTGTAGCAATTACTGGTTCCAAATTAGTGGGTTCTCCTTTAAAATTTACTTGTCACATCATATTTTGTCACATCATGTAGTTCCACTTCATTACACCTTGGCATATAATCCTGATTGGTAAACTGCAGTGAGATGATCAGAGTCCCACTTTGACTTTGGTGCTTGTGATTGAAAAGAAACCCAAACACTGCAATGCAAATGAAACGTTTTACTGATTACACAGCTACATTTTGTAGCTTTTATTCCAGGACCTCTCTGCACAGAATTTCTTTCACCTTCTTAACCCCTCATATGCTCCTCATAAATTATTCTACTTTGTTTGAAAAGTCTACTGTAGTTACTGCATATTTAAAGTACAGTGGTGCCTGTTTGAATGTGACTCTGTCTTGCCATAATTTTTAGTGGGTTTCTGCTACTGATTGGATTAAATACAAATGGGTTTATTGGTTTCCCCAAAGATGAAAGTACCAAACATCTAACAATATCGCAACTCCAATTATGCCTTTTAGTGTTTAGCTGCTTCTGAAATTAGTGATGCAGTGTCTGTAGGATTGGACCTTTGAGAAATTTTCTGGTTATCTATAAACCTGAGAAATATCTTCCTACGCAAGGTAAACAGAAATCCTTTTATTTGATGCAGCTTCCTTTGCTGATCTAAAGTAGAGAAAATTTTACTGTATGCGAAACAGAGAACAGTCCTTTAAGGAGTTCAGCTGTAGAATAGTATGGGGTTTTTGTTCCTAGAAAGAGCCCAGAAGGGAAAATATTAACGGGGTACCTCTACTTCCTCCTTTTTTTGGACCAATCAAAACTCCTGTCCTTAGATATGGAAGTGAGGGAAGCACAGAAAGCTTCAGGGGATATCTTGGTGTATGGCTAATTGGTCAGAAGTGTTTTCATTTTTCACTGCTCCATATTTTCTCAGTGAATCTGCTTTATGGAGATTCTTTGGAGAAGAGTTACTATACAGGAGTTTAATAATAGGCAAAATTAATGCCTGTTGTTGTTGCTTCTCTGTTGCAGTTTTGAGGGCCGAAATGCAAAAATGTAACCCTTTCCTTAAGAGATGGTTTGTGACACTGTCTCCATTTGGATGCAGAGAATTTGTAGAAAGAAAAAGGGGTCTTGTGGCTCATTAAAAAAATATTTTTGGCATTGATTTTCCTACTGTTTTGTCTCTCTTGAATTTCTCCACAAGTTTTCTTCCATTCATAAAGATAATTAATTACTGGGCTTTAAACTTTCAGGTGGTAAGATCTTCCATGTTTCATTGAGATGAAGAAATTGTGCTGTCTTTGAATTTTCTGCCATGGACAGAATATCCCACGTTTCAGCATTAACCCTCAAACGGTGTACATGCAGAAACTGATATGAATGCTTTGGGCCCTATCTCTCACTTGTTTGTTCTGTGGAGATTGCAATCAGCATTCGCCTGGCTGTTTTGCTCTCCTTGATGCAGGAAGAGACCTTCCGATATTAGGGGATGTTAACAGAGCTAGGTGGGCCTGGTGGAGCATTTGATAGCTAGACAGAGCTGGCTAACTTACAAATCCTGATTTATTTCAGGATCTTGGTTTCTTTAAAGCTCCACATGAACTAACAAGTTATGCCACATACTCTTTGTTGAGTATTTTTGTGCCACTGTAAATATCCATGGAAAAAATGCTGCTAATGCATCAGTTCTGTTGTGCAAGATCGAAGAACTAAGACTTTTCAGTTGAGGACCTGTGACTCTGGCATTTACTGGCAAATGTGTATCTTTCCCATGTGACTTGCATTGAGATTCTCCTTTGTAAATAACTGGATACTTAATAGTTCTTCAGTCTGCTTTGAAATTTCAGTCACGTGCTAAAAAAGGGACCCCTTCCTTTTGCAGAATGGCTTTTATATGTAAATTAATGTCTGTAATTGTTTTCTGAGCACAAACTTTTCCGTAGCTGAAAACTGTTTTCAAAACTATTTTGTGTGTTCTTTTTTCATACCTAGAATAGTAGCTGGCAACAGTTTTTTGGTTTTGTTTTGTTTTTTTAAGTCTTTCCCCTATTATTTCAGGGTGGGGTTTTTTGAGCTGAATAGGAGTATTTGAGAATCTGATTTTTGATGTAGAAATTAACAGGCAATATTATTATTGTAATTGTAAAAATTATTTCCATCAGTAGTAAAGCTACTTTCAAGGCAACAATGGATATTTCTAATCTGCAAAAGAACGTGTGGAACAGATACACTAGTTTCAACTTTGTGTAATCATATTGCTAGTTTCAGGATGGTCACACAAAACTCTAAAGCAAGTTAAATTAGTAGGTCCATAAAGCTAGGCAACTGTCTAGACTGCCAGGACCTCAGCTAGTTGATAGTACTCTTTCGAGTACTTCTGCATCTGCTGTGGTTTTCAATGCAGACATGTCCTGAGAGAGCACAGGAGAGCCCACAGCGCTTACAAGTGTGTTCTCTGTCTGGATTGTATTACTGATGAACCCCAAGCTGCTCTGGGACTTTTCCTGGGCATTTCATATTTTGTATGCTTAATTTAGAGTACCAATAAGGAAGAGCTTGGCAGAAAATACTGAGATTTTTTTCTCTGAACTTGTCAGGTTTTTGGGTTTTTTTGTCGTTGGTGATGGCTTTTTTTTAACTGCAAAACCCTATCTGATTAACTTATTGAGATAATTCAGCTTCTTTCATCAATGTTTATGAAGCACATGATACAATGATTATGAAGGAATAAGAAATTATAATAGATTATGTCCCATAAATATGGCTAGTGATTTATGCCGTGTACAATAGCAGTAGTATTGAATGGGCACTGTCTCTCTACCCTCTCTACCCTGCTTTTTGGGTTGTTCTTTGTTTGGGGTTTTTTTGTTTGTTTGTTTTTGTTGTGGTCTTTTTTTAAGGAATGTGTGTCTGAACTGAGTGAAGCCTCCTTATGCTGTAATTTAGATACAGGCATTTTTGGTGATGAAGTTTTAAATAAGAACATTTACTCCGGCAAAAAGAGAAATGAAAAGGAAACAAAGACATTGCCCCATGTGTATTGTATAACGAGTTGCTGTCCTCATTTTTCACTTGAAACAAATCGTTATGATACTGAAGTGAACAGTGCCTCATCTATACATATATATCATTTTTCCGAAGGATGCTATAGAGACGATGAAGATCAATATGAATTAATTTTTTCTGGTAATGGAAAATAGTTGAACTGTTCAGTTATCAGGCACAAAGATGACTTCTGGGGGTATCATGCTTGTGTTTCTACCCACTGCCCTGAAAATTCCAGGCATGTGTAAACCTAGAACTTTTTGTATGCCTTGACAAATATTCTGAAGAGACTAGAGTTACTTACACTGTTGAGAAGGTAGAATGATACATGATTCACAGAAAAACAGTTTTCCTTAAATAGACTCTATCCTCAACATATCTGCTAAAATTCAGCTGTGTTTTGTTTAGTATTTATTTTACAGCTAACAATATTGGAAAAATGAAAGCAGTTTAAAAAGCCATATATGAAGTTCAAAACACTTTCACACACACACTGTAAAACAGATAAATACTATGATGGTCACAGAATAAAATTATATTTTAAAAGATGAAGAGGATATAGAGGTGCTAAGATATTCAGTTTAGAAGTAACATACATAAGCCCTAACAGAATTGTTTTTAATTACAAGATATGTTCTCTGCTAGTTGCCTACAATATTATCTTGTTAATCATAAACATTCAGAAATAGACATATTTACGCAAAGATATTTCTATTGGGAAGACGCTTTCAAGCTACTTAGAAACCTCAAAGTAGGGCATGAAAGAATAATACAATGTTTAAGTGGAAATGCTGACAAGATCTGAAGTACATTGCACTGGGGATAGAACAAGTAATTGCTGTGTTATCATTATGAGGTTTGGACAATGAGGGAAAAGGAGACAAAGAATAGAGACTAGAATTTGAAGTCCTCTATTAAGCTCAGTGCCTTGCAGATGAAGAAAACACTGTATGGCTGTTACAGACAGTGCAAGTGTAAAACTGCATTTTAACTTCTAAAGCCAATCAAATAATTTCTAATAAAGTTCCTTGTAAAGTAATAGACTTCTTTAAAAAAAAATCTTCCATGATCAGCTGTTGAAAAGCATTGGCCTAAAGACAATAATGCTTGACTCTCAGTAGAGATCAACCATAATGGTTGTTTCATATGTCAGTACATACAGGATGAATTCTTTGTACATTTTTATACCCTTGGCATATGTGATTTCTGTGCCAAATAGCTTGTGAGAGATACTAATTTTATCAAAAGTGTTCCATTTTGAAGTTGCATCTCATTTAAACATGAACTCTATTTCAAGCCTGTATCTGGTAGTGAAGGTGGGAAATTATTTATCTATTTATTTATTTATTTATTATCTGGCAGGTGTTGATGACTTCAGGTGGACTTTTAAGGGAATCTTAGACCTTAAATTGTAGTGAGTTTAACCCATTATCACTTGATTTTTTTAATATATTTTATATTTTGTAATTATACCTCAACATTCAAGAAGTTTCTTCTGCAGATTAGTGATTATTATGTGGAATTTCCAGAAGTCTAGCTTATATATCCCTTTTCTACTTCTCTGTGGAAGTTTAAAATACAAAAATATGTTTATGAAATTACAATTTATCACCTATAGGTTACTGAAGATTAAAATTTACTTGTGTGTCCTTCAGAAGATCATCATACAGCAGAGGAGGGTAACTGGCAAAATGTTAAAGTTTCAGTTTAGGTTTCAGAAAACTGATTTTTTTTTTAATAAACTTCTAGCTAGGTAATAAAAATTTCATAAACTAAACTGCAAATAACTGCCTGAGGAAAGTCCTGTTTAAATCTATAGTGGAGAAACAAGCTGAACACTATACAAAAATATTCTAAAAGTCTGAGGAATGTTTTCTGTCCAGGTTTTTTTGTTGGTTTGGTTTTTTGGTGTTTTTTTCTTTTTTTTTTTTTTCCTTTTCAGTTGAACTGAGGAAAATCTGTAGAACAAAGAAAGTAAAGTACACTATTGATGAAATTTCTTTTTTCTTTTTTTCTTTTCTTTTTTCCTGGTTCAGAATGCTTTGTGTCAGGTTATCATTCTATATTAAACCCCTGAGAGGTTGAAAGAAGCCAAAACCAAATCTCATGTTGAACAAAGGAAGCCTTAAAAATTGTTCAAAGAAACAAAACCAGCCAAGCTTTGTTTCATTTGCCTCCATTCAACAAGATGGAGTTTGGCCTTAGGGCACTTAGGTCCTGATCCAAACCACTGTGGAAAGAATCCCTCATGGTCTAATTATCAGGAACTCTAAGCATTGAGAGTGCTTACTGAATGCTCTTTAATGAGGGGAAATCAGGAGGATTAGTACAGGAATGGCCTTAAAACATACACATTTTCTTTGAAAATAAAGACCTTTTTCTAGAAGTTCAGTGTATTTATTTTTCTGTTATTGCTCTGTAATAGGAATGTAACTTTTTATCATCATTTGATATATTTCCATAAAAAGTCTGAAAGGCTTTTTCAGACATTTAAAAGAAATACTTAGATTGGGAGGGGGGCTGGACACAGACACAGGAAAATAGGTACTCAAAGTGTATTTCCTTAAAGAAAAATACATCTATGGATATTGACTTACTCTGTTTTCTAGAGATGTATGTATGTATTTTCCTCAGTGACTCAAAGGCGATAAACCACCTTCATGAGGACTTCCTGCAACATTTCTAAGAAACACTATCTTTTCTGACACAGTAGGGTTGTTTTAATGGGATTCAGTAAGACTCAGTAAGTGAAACCAGGGAATGTAAGATACAGGACATGGGAATATTGATGTTCTTACTTGAATTGCAACCTGGCTGATCTAGTAGGAAGGAAATGCCTCCACTGTGGAATATGATTCACCTTTGTGAAGTGGGCGCTTAGCTAAATAGCAAACTGTTGTCTAATAGGTGTACGATGATGGTCTTATCTTGAGCAGCTAAGGATTTGCACAGGTTCCTGAGTTAAAAGAAAGCAGACTGTAATTGGTCACCTTGCATCTTTATAAAGCTTTAGCCTCAATAGTTAGGTATAGAGAAAAAATGGAATGATCAGAAGCAACCATCCACAACGCTCACCTAGCTGTGAGAACTGTTTTTGAAGGGACTAAGTTGATGATCATCATTAAGCGTTTTTCAATTCCGTCTTGTTCATAGACAAAGTTCTAGCTAATGAGGGAATAAACATTTGAACTGAGCTTGGGAAAGCAAAGGACCTGTTCCAAATTAAAAGTGATCATAACATCATTCACTGTTGACTCAGTTATATCAGAACAGGAGTGCTTCCCTGGAAGTGTGTGCTTGTTCCTTATGCCTTTCATTCAGACCCATAGTAGACTGTATATACCTCTGCTCTGAATTCTGCAACCTGGTAGTTTGGTGTCAAAAATTTAGCAGGCTATGATAGCTATTGATAGGTGACTGCCACCAGAGTGGAGGCTGTGTAGCATGCTCTTTCATCACAGAACCAGAAATGGAGTAATGTTTACTTAGTCCAAAAACAGTTGTATATACGCTCTTCTCTCAAACCCCTGGTCCTCTTTCTTTCTCAGTACAGATCTCTAAATACAGTCTGTTGAGATGTCTTTAAGGAGACTTTCGTATCAGAAGAGGATATCCTGGAAAGGACAGTACGTCACAGTGCCTCTCTGAAAAACCATTGGGGCCTACGTGTCTATAAATAGACGGGAAAGCTAAGACTTTTCACTATTTTACCAGAGTATTCGTAATTAAATTCCATAGGCAACTGGAAAATTGTCAGATTTATATAAGCCTTCTATTTCATTAATTTCTACCAAAATATATATACTTTGTATTACTTTTTCTATGAGTTTAAATATGTGATGTTTCAAGTGAAAAAATCTCTCAGACAGTGTATCTGTAGCATTGGTTTTCAAGCTATCAAATGAGTTCAAAGGAAACAAATTTATGGAAATTAATTACAGGTAAAAGGATTTAATTGAAGGTTTATTGAAAGTAATTGAAATTAACAAAGGCTATTGATAGAGATCAGAAGTAATTAAATTAACGGGAAGAAATTGGGTTTAATTGAGATTTAGTTGAGAATTACTAAAATTAAATGAAATTCAGTGAGAAAATTGATAAGCTGTCTACTGATGTTAAAGATTGATATAAATGATTTTCTATAATGAAAAGCTGTTATCTAGGAAAATATATAACAAAGGTAAATGCATATGACCATTCATTTCTTTATTTTCTTAATGGGAATATTGATATTGTAATGGTGTCACAAATACTACAAAAAAACCTATCTGAATACAAAATATAATCTTGATAAATATAGATTCATGAGCTGTACACAGAGAATAAAGAAATGCTCCATGCTTTTTCAATTTCTGTTATAATTGGTACTGAAAGAGAGGAATTATTGCTAGATATAGAACTACTGGACTAGTAATAATTCTCAGTATCATCTTTTAAACAAAATAATCTATCATGATTATGATATGACATTTTCCATCGGTATTGCTTGCAAGGGCTATAAATTCTTCTTTCAAAGTGACCCTAGTTTTATATGGCAAATAGGAATACAAATAAGTAGTTTGGGTTATTTTAGAATACAAATACGTAGATTCTGAAAAATACGGGGTCTTTTTACTTGATAACTGGGGTTCTGAAAGGGGAAGAGAGCTTATTACTACCTTCTTTGTAGGAACCCATACCAAAAATAGAGGGGATTTGTGAAAGCAAAAGTAGAGATGTGAGCATAAAGTTAATTGGTGTTATTAATATTTGTCTGGAAACTGGCTGGAAAAGCCATAGGAACTGAACTGCAGTAACTTTTGAAAGTCTCATATACCCCTGACCCCAGTGATCTGGGTGACGATGCCATAAACTGCATAGGGAAAAATGGGATTTGTTCCCTACTACTACTCTTCTTTTCACCATTTTGATCTACCAGTGCATGACTTAAAGCTTCTTTTGGCCAGTAAGCTGTCCCAGTTATCCTCACGTGTTGCTGGAGTGTTTTGTGTGGAGTGGATAGGCTTACTGTTGTGTATGAATTTTCAGATGTCTATGAGATTTATCCATACTGTTGTGTATGTGTGGTGTGGTAGCCAAATGGGAGAGGTGGTGATGTGAAAAATGTTGCACTGACAATGGAGGGCTGATGACAACACGTATCAGGTACACCACTTATTCAAATAAATTCTTGTCGTTTTCTGATTTAACATGTTTTTTTTCTCTAGTCCCTGTGTAAGAGGTGGTAGTTTTTGGAGTGATATAACATAAAAAAAAAAAAATATCTGAAACTGGAAGCTCAACCTCAGGCATGTATTACACAGGAAAAGTATACAGGTGTTTAGAGTTATATTGTCTATTTCTGGTTTCATAGGAACCCATATTTTGAAAAGCAGCAACTACAGCCATGGAGTACTTATTCATTCAAAAGTTGCCCTGATGCTGATCTTGAAGAAGGGGTTTAGACTATCTTCATTTTGTGTAGATAAATTTCATTTCATTTAAAATAATATGTTTTTAGCTTCTATGCATTTGATAATATTACCCATTTCAAATATTTTCACAAAACAGTAATTGGTAATGCTTCTAGCAAGAGACAGACATCAAAAAAACCTTCGGGGGAGGGAATTGCATAAAAGGATTCTAAATCTGCTTATATAAATTGGATTTTCCTAAGTTAATTCTCAAAATTAAGGTAACCGTGCATTCTTCAGAATGAAATACAGTTCCAATTTTGAAAAATGCACTTCTATTCCCCTTTCAGATATTTTAATGTATATATGTATAATACATATACATATATATGTAAAATATATATAACATAAATAAAAGCTGGAGCTTGCTAAGTCTTACTTTTTTTAAGTAAGATTTTAATTTCAACTTGTACCTTGGAGGGTATATATAAAAGAAGAACGTGTGGGGAAAGGGAAGTGTTACCATGTATGTAATTCACATGCTTTAACATAACAAGGAAAACACATAAAAAATATTGGGGGTGTTCCTGTTGTTATATATAAACCTGTGAATTTGAAAATCTTTTCTAAATCTAACATCCATCAAAAACGTAGTAATTTCTTTTGTAGACAGGTTTTTCCAGTCTAGCTGGTGTGTTGATTCACTACCTAGTTTTACTTACCTAGAGGTGAGACACTGTGAAAGGAGTGTTAATCTTACCTAGAAAGGCCTATCTGATATCAGTCAATTAATCGGAAACATCCTGTAGAAGCTATTGGCTCACAGTTTCAGTCAGTGGCAGGTGATAAGATACCTTTTTTAGTAGGAGATCTTAATATGAATTGTTAAGGTAATTATTAAGGTGTCTAATCATAAAAGACGCTATGGTTCTGGATTTTTTTGGTCTAGTTAGGTGCCAAATACTTTGTCACATTTGGTCACTGGAATAGAATGCCAAATTCAGGGTTCTGCATTTTATTTCTCCTGTGAGGCATAGGGTTTTCTCATTTTGTTGCACTATTGTTTGTTTCTCGGACATATATGAAGTTCTGGTTCCCTGAATACAGCAGTTCTTGCCTGTAGTTCAAATTCTATTTTGATTAACTAACTTAAAAAGCCTCTATAGACTTTGCTCCTTCTCAGTGGTTGTTCAGACAATATTAGATGCTTCCTTGCTGTTTTCTTTATCAGTTTCTCTCTTTGCTACCTTTAACACAGACATGAACCTTTAGAAAACAACGTGCAGCTAATTTTCTCTAGCCAAAAAATGACCTTTTTTAAAAATAAATTAATATGAATCCTACCATGGCTCTTTATTAGTACCCTCTGAAGTGAATCTATCATGTGTAAAGATGCTTTTATATATTGTTTGTACAAAGATGACTTGGCAACTTAGTGTTACCTGTTTGTTACTTACGTCAATTAAAAAACTATGTTGTATGTTCAAGAACACTACTATATGTATAAAGTATTTTACATGGATTTCACGCAGAGAATGACTTTTAACAATTCGTACTAATTGAACATGCTGCATAGAAAGGCACAAGGTCATATGTAATAGTCTCATACAAAATAATGGTAAGAGTGAATTTGGTCAATAACAAATAATGTGTTAGATGCATATATTTATCTTCTGTTGATCAGATTTTTCATATTGTCTTAATGTCCAGAGTGGTTTTTTTAATTATAATAATTGCATTTTTATAGGAGAATTAAATTTCTACTCCAAGAATATGTAAAGTTCTATCCAGAGTAAGCCAAAAGAAAATATCCATTAGCTAACAATGAAGCAATATTTGTGTCATGGTATGACAAAGCTCATATCAAACTCTGGACTCTTCAAAAATGGCCGTCTTTTTTTTTTTTCTTTTTGTGTTTGTGTGGTCACCGCATGATGGCAAGTTTCATATCAGCCTGTGGTCAGAAGAGTGTCTATCTGTTGGCAGTGTTCCCTTTTACTATCTTTGAACTCTTATTTAAATCCTAAAATATTTTAAGAAGGAACACATTAACAGTATAGCTCTTAATTCAGCTTTGTTGAACAGTAAATGTTGTACTTCTGGTTTCATTTGTGTTTTTCCAGGATTTAAGCTGAGAAGGAATTGTTTTGCAATTCCGAAGGATAATTTTTTCCTCTAAGAGATTATCGTGTCATTTTTAGAGTGTTCCAGGAAAGGCTGAGCTGCTTCACTGTTGTTAGAGGATGTGCAGGTGTAATACCAAAAACTAAACCTTGAATGATCAATCTGCTAATAGTTAACATGTCTTATAATAATAACTATTCATTATTTCTCTGACTAGCAGGTCCATTCATCTAGAACATTCATTTTTCTAAAAAATTCATTAATTTATATTTACTTAACTAAAGATATTTTTGCCATTTCACAAGTACATAACCACTTCCTTTGAACTTTGCCATATGAAACCACTTCATATTTTCTGAACAATCACAGTTCAGCTATGACTTTATTTTTCATTCACAGGCAGAAAGTGATATAGGTCTTAATTTCCCAGCAAAGCTATACCTTAGTTTCTGCTGATTATAACATTTCTATTCTCATTGAGTGGTTAAACATTGGCACAGGCTGCCCAGGGAAGTGGTTGAGTCCCCATCCCTGGACGTATTTAAAAGACGTGTAGATGAGGCGCTTAGGGACATGGTTTAGTGGGCATGGTGGTGTTGGGTTGACGGTTGGACTTGATGATTTTAGAGGTCTCTTCCAACCTTAATGATTCTATGATTTTAGCTGTAAAATCTTCAAAAATAAGTCACCGTTTTTAATAATAAATAAGCAGATTTGTGCAAATCAAAATGTGGGCGAGTTAGATGGAAACTGCAAAAACTATATTCACTGTACCTTACGTCTTACATGTGTATCTTTTCTAAATGCAGGCAAAGCATTTGAATGTGAATTCAAGGGCAGGCTGTGCTCTTTTCCTGTTGCTTTGATCAGTCATTTCTAGACATGCTGCTTCCTCTGTAATGTTCATATATTACATTTGGAAACTTGTTTGATTCTGAAGCTCATAAATGAGTAAGTGTTTATATTTTCAGGTTAACTGAACTGTGAGAATTTTATGGAAGATAACAGTGGATTTAGAAATACAGTTTAGAGACAACAACCAACTAAAAAAATGTTTTGGAGTATGCGACTATAGTATATTTCTCTCACATTTGATGCTATTTAAATATAATTTTCAGTGATATACACTGAGGTGTGAGTTATCCTAAGCAAATAACTGATAGACATTGTCATATCTAAGCTCTATACTTTCTGTAATTTAATTTTCTTTTGCGTATATAAAGTAAACCAAGAATCACAACCCTTTTTATTAGTGCAGCCCACAGTTCCCTGTATCCATCTCACTTGGTTATGTATACATTTTAGATTATGATCAGAAGTTGTAATTCTTTTAGCAATGCAATTCATCTCTTTCTCTCTTTAAATACTTAGCTCTGTGTATGTGTAAGTTTGTTTTTGCATGTCTTTGCTAGAAATTTCACCCATGTGAGGTAGTGAATCCTCTCATATTCCAAAATGCAGAATGTTATCTTGAGCAGCTGAGTTAACTGTTAGAAACTTTCAGCTCTGGTGTGGGAAAGTATGCTTTCCCTTCATCTTTTAGTTCATCAAATAATCAATGATCTTCTCCAGATGTGTTACAGGTTATCAGTAATAAACACATTGCTGCTTGTTTTTTTAACCCCTAAACACTGGCACGCTGAACCAACAAATTGACGACTCATCTTGCAGCAGGCTCTGTACTAACAGAAATTATGGCTTGCACAGATCCAGTAAAGATTTGTTATTCTTATACACTTTAATGCTCCATCATTATTTACTGTCAGGAGGGTTTGTTAACATTTTTTAATGTCGCTCTTTCTCTGCCGTCTGGTCCCCTCTCAGTACAAATATATTTGATATTTTAAGAATTCCATGAAGAGGGGTGCGTGCTTTTTGGCACAGGTGTTGTTATGGAGAAGGGGAGTATCTAACTGTCTGCATCAGGGAAAACTGGGAATCCTTTTTAACTTTTACATTTAATAAAATATGAAGAAACTTTTCTGTAGTAAATGTTTTTTTTTTATCAATATCCTCTTAAAAAAATGTATTGTCAGAAAATAGTAGAAGATGGCATGTTCATAGGTTGATAATAAGATGAGTAATCTTTCAACTATGGGACATCAGCTGAAATCCAACAGTGTGATAGGCAGTGATAAAATCATATCAGGATGGCTGTTTGATGGTCTTAAGGACATATAATGTTTTTACTCGGTTCCTTATAGATAAATAATTACTGTACAAAAATCCCTTCCATCACACTTCACGCTAACGCACACCTTTATGCAGCAGCTGGAAAACAGAACTAGGTATGAAAGTGGAACCATCTTTCTACCTCTTAAGCTGCTTTTGTGTGCCTTGTGTCACCATAGCTAAAGGGACATTGGAGCTACTACTAAGTAGCAGAAGACCTGCAGAAATATTTTAAGAATGTCATTGGCAGTTGCAAACACCAGATTGATTTGGAATAATTCAAACGAACAAAACCTGGTATTCCGATTTTATTAAGTCTGTAGCAAAATGATTGTGATGTATTTACTCTTGTTTCATAATTCTGTTACATCTGCTTGATTAAACATTTAAGTAAATGAAAAAGGATAAATAATTATTGAGCCTAACAAATGTACACAGGAAAAATTAGCTGACCTTCAGTTCCAACTTAGTCTCTCTTGACATTTCCTTTATTATGAGCTATTACATCTGCCCTAGCAAACACATTTATAAGTAGTTTCAGAAGCAAAGTCAACATTTAGTCAGACAAAATAAAGCTAACAATGGAATGATTGCTGGTAAAATGAAAATTATTTGGGTTAGAAGAGACCAAACACACTGTATGAACAGGAAGTATTGCATAGCTTAACTTACCACATGCCCAGTGTATTTCATCTTTTATGAAAACTTATGACTAGATATTTTATTTAGTGTGGAGTCCTGTACTGAAAGGTATATAGTATCCAGGAAATAAATGGTTTTATAGGAGGTGGGTGGTGGGGGGGGGAGATTATATGGTGTCTTCTGGAATATGTGTTGTAGTTCAACAGAATGTAGAGAGAAGGAATCTTTAAAAATTACAGTATCATATAGAGGTATGTTTTATGCTTCTGTAATTAACTTGGTTAACTCCAAGACAACAGATAATTACCTACTCTTTAAGTCAGATCAGTCTATGTCCAGATAACTGATAAAGCACTCTTAGGCATTTTTCAGAAATATGTTGCACAGTCCTGCAAAACAGGACAGAAGGGGTCTTTTTGTTAAAGAAATACTGCCGCTGCTTTGAAGAAGATGGGATTCAGTTAAAATTTCTTGTCCTGAACCTGATTATCTAGATTTCATTTTTTTTGCAGAGGATAGTGAAATAGTCTGTGAGCTTTCCGTCTGTTTTAAAAGTAAGATAAGTAACAACAGGACTGATGGTGCAGAACACCTTTGGAAAGGACTCTATGGCAAGTGGTGTGAAAAATTCCACCTTATCTTTAAGTGCTTTATCTTACCAAAGTTTATAACCAAGTTTACACTGAAGTTTACTCTCTTCCTTGTTACACTTAGCTTGTAGTTGAGCAACTGATAGTAGAAATACTGGATTTTTCGTAATCTAAATGTCATGCTCAGAGTAAAGTAACAGAATTTGGACTTCAGGAATTCAAAATTTTTAAGTTTGCCTAGCCACATACCAAAAACTGCACTATTGAAGACCAGATGAATCAAACAATTAGCAAGTTAATTTAATATCTAGAATCACAATATATATCACTACATGTTAGCATGAAGAATTATGTAGATTAGAGAATTTGGACAGTAAGTTTATCACAGAGGACATTCTTCATAGATACAGACTTTAGTTTCATTAATAACCTTTCATTAGCTTAAAAAAAAAGATATAAAACAAACCATGAACTAAAAATATGAAACAAGACATGAACTTAAGCTATTACTGTTTTCCTGGTTATATCAAAAGTTATCACAGGTCACCGAAACACAGAACAGAACAAAATTCTCCATTATATTTTAGTAATACACACTTGGAAGACCTAATACCATTGACTTCAATGTCAGAAAAGTTTGGAATCTGGTGCTTGTTATCTTCCACAGGATAGCAGGTGTTCAATCAAAGTTGTTAATGTATTTTCTGTGGATCTCATATACTTTAAAAGCAGGTAATTAGAATTATCCACAGATACTTTGTAACTATGAATAATTCATTTCCTGTGCATCAATAAAATAATTATTGCATATTATCATTCTTAGCTTTCTACTTCAATAAAATTGCTCACATCATGTCACTGTCATAGTAATGTGCCTTTTTATTTTTCATATTAATGAAAATTACCAGTAGAATGAGGAAAATTGTAATAAGATTTAACATCACCTATAAGTCTTTTCTGTTGTATTGCACTGAAATGATACAATATCTGGATTCTGGCTGATAGTAGATGGGTATTCTTGCCCACCTTGGCCACTTTTGAATACTTCCTTTCTAAAATAATTGTTAAGTGTTTTAGAGCTCTTGCTTTAGCTTAACTAACTCAATTCCTGACTAATTTTGTAAAATTCAGACAGTTTCCTTTCAGTTGTAAAGCTTTTCTTCTAATCTTGTTACTTTGTTTAGGAATTCACTACAGTCTTGATCCAGAATGTTTTCACACGAGTAATGCAGTATCCTCATTAAAAACATGCCTATATTTTATATTGAGCAAGTTTTAAATCTTTTCTGGATTAAGATCGGCTTCTAGTTGAATTTATTTTTAATGACTTATCTTTCAGCAAACATTTAACGCTCATTAGAAATTTTTATTTCAGCTGAAATTTATTATTTTTCCAACAGCGCTAAAAAAATGAAACAACAAAGCAAATATTTTTTGGGGAAAAAAGTAAAAACCAAAACCAACAAACCCAAATCAATTTCTTTGTTGGAATATTTAAAACCACATTGGCTATAAAATACTTAGATTTTTTAAAAACTGTGCATTGTTTTGTTAAGATTTTTTGTTACTTTCAGTAGCAAAATGCCTACATCGTTGTGACTTCACTGCTTTTACAAGATTTAAAAGAATCCTTTCAAGTCTGTGTAATAATAGTCATAGAAGTTGCAATGGATTCTGTAATGTGACTGTGAGAGGCTTTGGAGAGACTGGAACTTGGGATTTGTATCAGCAAACCAAGTAGTAGCCATTGTTATTTTGGTTAAAAAAAAATCTAGCAAGACTTTATTATCTGTGTTCTGTTTGTAAAAGAACTGCTGTGGTTTGGGTGTCTAATTCTAGATAAAATGATTATGGAGAAGAACCTCTGAGTTTCTGTATATGAGTTGGGAGTGTCATTGAAGAGTGAGCTCCGAGTAGTCAGATATTTGGCTAACCTGAGTCATCTTGCCTTGATCATGTAATTTCAGTGGTTGTTACATTCTGTGAAGTTAGGTGAGGAGTTTGCTACAACATTTATGGAAAAATTAGGTGGGTTGAAAGTTGGCAAGATCATTGTGGGGGCCTTAGCAAGCAAGGGGTGTTGAAAGACTCTGCCTGCTTTCTGTACTGAGTGGTGAGCAAACTTACAGAAACAGTCCTACAGTACTTCAGTGTGTCCTGGTATTACTGAATCTCCTTGTTTGTCTGTTGCAATGTGCTGAACAAAGGACTCCCACCACAGGTTCTGTATGATGTTGAGAAAATGCGTGTGATCTGAGACTTTGCAATAGGCAAGGCTGTGCACGTGGAGTAGGTTCTGGCTGAATGATTTGGAGCTGTATGTGTTGTGTCTGATGGGAATAAACAGAGCAAAAGCATTTCCAGTGAAAGGTGGAACAAGTCCAACCCAACCTAAGATCATCATCCCAGGGACTCAGACTCTCTAAAGAAAGGAGTTTAGCTTATTGATTTTTATTTTTTACTTACTCTGTTATTCATCTTGATTGCTAATTGTTCTTTGATACTCTCTGGGCATCTAAACAAGGGGTCTGATGCTTATTCTTACTTAGTGAAGCTTTAGGGCTTTTGCCATTAGTATTAAATTACTTGCATAGAATCATTACTTGCAGGATCAGGTATGAAGGTAAAGGAATGCTTTGCAATTTTTGGCCAGGACAGCATCATAACCCTATACTGCAGATTCATTTGCTACTTTCTTTGTAATTTTCAAAATAATAACAAGATTACGAAGCCTCAAAGCTAGTTTCACGTTTAGCTTGATCTTGAATTTTGAGTGAATGTTCTGAAGTGAAAAAAAATTGATCTTTCATGAAAATTAATTAGGTTTAACAAAGTATGGATGACAATGAATCAAAATATACTATATTTTCTAGGAAAAAATATACAGAACTTTCTCATAGCCCTTCTGTTAAGTCTATCCAGGTTTTGTTTCCAGACTGCATAGGTAGATTAAGCATATATTTATCAAGCATCTGCTGACCAGATTTTTTTTTAATGGGAGTGCCATGGTCACTGAGAGATCTGCATTAACATCTTTAGGGTAGGATAGAAGAGACAGGGGTAAATAATGTCCATTTGAATAAAACTGTAACTTGAGGCTACAATTATCTATATCAGCAACAAACTTTTTTTTTGTCTGGATTAGAATATTTCTTCTTTGTTCCCTTCAACATTGCATTAACGTTCGTTGTAAACCAAGCAAAAAATGTATTCTGCTTAGAAAAGGGAAAATATGTTCTAAGTTTTGTAAAATTCTTTAGAAATATTTTTTATTTCTACAATTCACAAGCTCAAGTTTTCACAAAACTACTACCTTCAATCTGAACATTAACCTTTTTTTTTCCCCCAACCTTCACTTACTTTAAAGCGTAAGTACAATGAAATTATTTTTTTTAATCTCACTATATGCTGCTTGTAACACAGTCCAAGGACTTTGTTGCATGTAAATAATTTCCTTAGAATGTGGAGCAGAACTTAAACTAGTTAATAAAACAACAAAAATGCAGACTGTAAGCAAAAATCTAAAAACTTTAACTTCCCAGAGTTATGCAGGCATCCTTAAGAAGTGAAAAACAAATGAAAAAGCCTGTTCTGTGGCAAGATCGGGGATTTAGACTTAACAAAATAATAAGTAAAATCTTTTATTTTTTTCCATTACTGCAAGGTGAATGAACTTTTTATTTGCAATCTGCACTGGCTTTGGCTGGGGTAGAGTTAATTTCCTTCACAGTAGCTAGTATAGGGCTATGTTTTGGATTTGGGCTGGAAACAGCGTTGATAACACAGGGATGTTTTCGTTACTGCTGAGCAGTGCTGACACAGAGTCAAGGCCTTTTCTGCCTCTCACCCCACCCCACCAGCGAGTGGGCTGGGGGTGCACAAGAAGCTGGGAGGGGACACAGACGGGACAGCTGACCCCAACTGACCCAAGGGATATCCCACACCATATGACGTCATGCTCAGCATATAAAGCTGGGGGAAGAAGAAGGAAGGGGGGCACATTTGGAGTGATGGCGTTTGTCTTCCCAAGTAACCGTTACACGTGATGGAGTCCTGCTTTCCTGGAGATGGCTGAACACCTGCCTGCCGA
>NW_008824401.1:0-6552 GCF_000699105.1 Pygoscelis adeliae | reverse complement strand
TGCTCAGTTGCTGGCTTGGGTTAAACCACAACACAATCTAAAATTTAAAAATATTTTTTATATTAGGAAATGTTATTATTCAACTTAAAGTAATTATTTGGTGCGCACAGAATGTTTTGTGCCTTATCTATAATACCATGGCTTGGCACACATGTGCTACCTGCTGTTATTTACCATTGTCTTAATTTCAAATTTGTTGTCAGAAAAATATCTTCCTTTTCCATTCTTCAGTTTGCTGTAACCTGAAACTCAGTTTTTAGTTAGCGCTTGTCTGAAGCAGAAAGATATGATCATTCTATGTGTAAACATCCAATTTAATGTCAAAATAATCTTAATAAAATACTATGGAAAATGTTAGGGCTGAGATAGCAAAGGTTGTATACTTTCTGTTCTATTTATTTTCCCAGTTCTGTGCTATAGATCCATGTATTTTGCACTTGAACATGTGTCAAAATTGATTAATTCTGAATTCTACTGCTACTTAAACATCTTTTCAGGCATGTCCACATCAGTGTAATCAGTGACAGTGATGTCTATGTAACTGAATCCTTTTAAAATATATTTCCATTTAGCCTTGACACAGTCATACTGTCAGATTATTAAATAGTCCATGAAATGGTGTGTGTATTGATCTCCTCAAATTGTGCGTTCCAGTGTAGTAAGACTTGCCAAGTCATTTAACTTCGGCCTAAGATTCACTCCTTTGGGCTCCTCTTCCTTGCCATAGTACCTGCTATGCCTCTGAAACTCAACACAGCTCAGTCTTTTCCTGCTCCAAGAACCCACACACCCTGCTTCACTGATTAGATTCCTCTGGAGCATGACAGTCTGGTCAGCCCAGGAAAAGGCACATAGCATGGAGTGGGTCATTGTTCTCGTTTTTCTAGATGCTTGCATAGCTTATCCTGACTTGTATGATTGGCGATAGGAAAGGAATGTTTTCCTAAGTTAGACTAGGATTATTTGGGGGAGATTTTTTTAACCTTTTGCTCCTGGAAGCCTTTAACATATTTGCTTCACTGCTCTTGTAGAGGCTTCAGATGTTAGCAGCCTCTTAGTCTTCTGTCTTGTCTGTTTTAATTTCAAAAATACAGTGGGGTTTTTTTGCTTAAATAATTTGTGGATTTGGTAATAGAAGTGTCCAGATGAAGTAGAATGGCTGGTGATCAGGTGCTCTGAATTTGCTCTGATGTTAAAGTCTATGAAACAATGAAACTAAGTGAAGAAATTGTATATGCTGTAGTGTTCATTCAAACAGAAAGAAATTGAAAAACAACTGCACCTGGGGAAAAAGATTTGGAAAGACACCTGGAGATGTTCCAAATGTATGCTTTCTTAATAATTAGCACATCATACACCTAGTTAGCATCTCATAAATAACCATAAAGTAGTCATTTAATGAATCATTTTACTTTGTGCTGTCAGAGGTTACAGAAAAAGCAAAATATTTCGTTTATTTTAAGAACAAGGTGCAGCTCTTCTTTCAGCATCATTAAAAAAATTGCAGTAGGAAAACTGATGTCATATTATAGATCAGGTGGTTGTTTTTTTTTAATACTACACAGCATGAGTTAAGCTCAGTGGCATCAAGTACGCTGCTATTTTGTACATATGTTACATTTCTTGGCACATACAGAGGATGGCATTGGTTAAGGCATGGGACATTTTCTGACTGCAGGCTTTACTAGGTTTGTATGCCTGAGATCTTGTGTGGGAATCTGTTTATCCACAGAAACTTTTTAGGCTTCTCAGCTCTGTTCTACTCAGGTAGACTCAGCTTATTTAGTGCTAACAAAAACATTAGTACATTGTAACATTCTGGGTTTTGTAGACCTATATCTAGTCCTGAGAGCTGCAAGGATGGGTTATAGTTCTGCTGCACTCTGTGGGGGCTACTAGAACTCAGTCTAGCTATGGAAGAAGATTCTTCCTGTTGTTAAGGCACTAGACTGGGCTTGGGGCGGGTGAGCGGAGCGCAGGATGCAGTCCCATCCACTTAGGGAGACATGTCTTAGCACTCTGCCTGAGTTTTAGCAATGATTTCAACATAACTTGTTAAGAGTCATGTTCATTTATAGTCTGAACTTAAGGATTTCTTACATGGTGAGGGCAAACGTCAGTCTATTCTGGTAATCCTGTCTTTAACAGTAAGCAATATAAGGTGCTTAGGGAAGCATAAAGGTAGTAGGGGTTCTGTATAATCATAGCATCATAGAATCATTTAGGTTGGAAAAAACCCTTGAGATCGAATCCAACTGTTAACTTAACACTACCAAGTTAACTACTATTCATTCATTCTACTATATTCCTTCATCTTGCATGGCCTCCCAGATTGCATTAGTCACCAATATTTTGTATTTCTGAGACAGAAATTGCACTTAAATCATTGTGTGTAGTAGCAGCTCATGGACTACCTGCATGTAGATTCCAGATCAGTTCTCTCGTGTTACACTTTTACAAGTAAATGTAGGCATGAAGTCTGCCTCTTCAGAATTGACTGAAAGGACAACCATTGAAGTAGTTGGTATGCTAATTTTAGCCCTTAGTCCAAAGATGGCTTTTGGTTTCATTCTGGTGTCCAAGAAAAGCACGTCTCAATTACTTGTGTAGGTATCAAGAGACCTCCATGGAACAGGGGTGCAATATTGGTCTTGTCAAAGTTTATGGTAAACCTGGCTTCAATGAGAAAGTAATTATATTTTACATGGTTCAAATCTTACTTTGAAGTGTTACTGATGTAATATTATTTGCTACACATATAGTCCTTGGATGTGAAGCATGGGGGGTGGAGGAGGGGATGTGGTGGGGAATCCCACACTTACGGAATCATCTCCTTGCTGAAGATAAGAAACCCCCAAGCCCTGTTTGGGAGGCCAGACTTTGGCCTCTTCAGAATCTGCTCCCAGGGAACATGGGTAGGGCCATAGTGGAAAGGGATAAGGCCCTAATGGCAAGAGGGTTGCAGGAAACCTGGTTGATGTTCAAGATCACATCTTCCAAGTTAAAAAGCAGTCTACTCCAATGAACAGGAAGTCTAGCCAGGAGGCCTGCATGGATGAACAAGTTGCTCCTTGCAAAACTCAAACATGAAAAGGGAATATACAGAAGGTAGAAACAAAGACAGGTATTCCTGGGAGGAATATAGAGAAGCTGTCTGAGCATGCAGAGATGGGGTTAGGAAAGCCAAAGCCCACCTGAAGTCAAATCTGGTGATGGTTGTCAAAGGCAACAAGAAGGGCTTCTATAAATACATAAGCAGCAAAAGGAAGACTAGGGGAAATGTGGGCCTGCTACTGAATTGGGGCAGGGGCCCTGGTGGCACAGGATATGGAAAAGACTGAGGTGCTGAATGCCTTCTTCATCTCAGTCTTTATTAGCAAGACTGGCCTTCAGAAATCTAAAGCCCCAGACACCAGGGGAAATTCTGGAGCAAGGAAGTCTTTCCTGTGGTGAAAGGGGATCAGGTTAGGGAATGGTTAAGCAACTGGACATACAAAAGTCCATGGGCCCTGATAGGGTGCGTGCACAAGAGCTGAGGGAGGCTGCTGATTAATGTCTTTGCGAGGTCGCTCTCGATAACCTTGGAACGATCATGGAGATTGGCAGAGATGCCTGAAGACTGGCAGAAAGCAAATGTCATTTCTCTGTTCAAAAAGTACAGGAAGGAGGACCCAGGGAACTACAGGCCAGTCAGCCTGTTTATTGTGAACATCCACAGTGGAGTAGCTGAAGTGCCCTTCATGAAGAACTCTCATGTTTATTCTTCTTACTGTGTTTTTAACATGTAAAATCATGTACTTCTGGAGGAATTTTCTCTACAGGAAAAAGTATTCAAAGTCTGGCTTCTACATTTTTTTTTTTTTGAGAACTAAAAGTAGCCTGAATTTTAAGTGCTTAGCCCTATCATTGTCTACTGAAGGTACTGAACAAATGGAAACTCAACTTTCATAGAAATAAGGCATTTCTTCACAAATCCAGGAAAAAGTAAGGCTTAAAACCTTTAGCCAGTAACTGTTTTGTTCTATTGCTATGCTGTATTTGTGCAGACTAAAAATACTAAATTATTTATAACTTAAAGCAAAGTTCTCATTGGAATTAATGAGAGCCTTCCAAGAGAAATAACAAATGTTCTAGTCAGCTTTGCAAATTTTTTAATTTTTCCTTTCCTTTGTAAGGAGGGGAAACTGACCAGTGATGCTGCAGACCTGAAGGAAAAAAATGAAGTAGAAATCTAGACGAAATATTATATTCCCTTTTCTTCTATTAAAAATTAATTACATTGTTTGTGATTACTCTGTCACACAAAATAGGAATAATTAAATGCAACAAAGGCCTCTATATTTAAAATTAATGAAAAATAGATACATAGAGCACATCAGTAAGGAACTTTTCTTGTTTGCTTAAAGTTAAGTATATATGTTCAGTGTTGTAAGATCAAGGCATAAACACTGCTAAGAGAAGCAAAAAAGATAAGATTTGGAAGCTGGGCTTTGTATCCCTACTTTGGGCTGGCTGCAAGTCTGCAGTGTGGCTATCAGAGGTGTGAGCAGTGACTATGTAAATCAGATTTTGAACCTAATATATGTATACTGACTTCTCTTACATGAGGCTGACTCCATTTTTCTCTTCCAATTTTGGCCTCTTCAGTATCTCTGTAGATGGTTTTTCTGCAGCACAAACAAGTGAAGATACTTTTTCATGTATCAACAGTTTATCATAATCCAAGACTTGAGTTTAAATGCTGTACATAGTAATTTTGTTTCTTATTTAGAGACAGACATAAATTAATGAAATTCTGAAGTAATTTGGCTGGCATCTTGAAGCTTGCTGATTGTGTTTGTTGGAACTATAGAGTTGGGGGAAAAAACAACAATCAACACCTAAAAATCTTTTGAAGAAACCTTTGAATAAATGATCTGAAAACCATGCTTAGAGAGCCTTTGACATCCATCAGCCTTCTTTAAGTGGTAAATACCAGTAAAATGTCTGTGGAGATAAAAACGTGGAATTATCTAATGTGGTGAGTACAGAGAAGGTATTTTTGGATTTCTTAATGTCGCTTTCTATCCTGCAATGTATCATTAGCTGTTATCAACAACGAGGAAAACTGCCAATCATCTTAACAACCAACTACTTTTAAAAAGCCATCCAGTGACTTTAATTAGGATTAAGTATTTATGAAATTAAGTAACACCAAATACACAAATTCCTTCTGGTAAAACCTTCAGGGTGTTTATTTTCTCCATATTGTTAGGCTTTGGTCTTGCAGAACACTTCGAGCATATGCATACTTTTGAATTTCTTACATAACAAACATATTTTAATTACCTTGAAAAATAAACCCCAAAAGATCTCCAATCCCCTTTTGTTTCTCCAGCAAGCAGCTGTACTCTTTAACCTCTATTTTTATTCCATTTTCTTTCTGTAATTTACCTTCCCTTGAACTTCACTCGTGTGCTTTTCATCTTGTTTTGGTCTTTGTTGAATAGAAACCATTCATTTTAAGGTGTTTACCAAAATTCTATCTGATCTTTACTCCCTGGTCTTCAAAAGCAGTGAAGAGTTTGCCAGTTTAGTAGATCTGTCTGGGCCCAGACCAAAATTTTGAGGTACATGCTCTTTTCAAAGTATCTAGGAACAGACTGAAGCCCTGTCTTCTGTCACTGTCTGGAGACAGAAAAGTAGATATGGTGTCTGTGGTACTTTCAGCTCCTGCTGTCTTGAGGGCTGAGTGAAATTAGTGGCCTACTTTGAGGAATGCAAAAGATTGGAAGACACAGTGCTTGAGTCAAAGCATACATCTCCAAACTCTCACAACTTAAGGTCTCCTAAATACTTCATACTTAAATTTCTATTGGTGCTGGTGCCAACTGGTCAAGCATACTTGAAATCAAGGTTGTTTATGTACAGTATTGATTTTGCTCGTTTTGTATGCTGCAGACAGGTGTTCTTTCCATTTGACCATTGTAGAGTGCCTCACCACTATAAAATTCTTCTGGGTTTTTTTGCTCAGCAACCAGTTTATTTTTTCACAGTCTGAAATAACTGAAATGGGAAAACTTTGAGTGAGAGCAGCCCTACAATGTTCCATAGCTGGGAATTAGGGCTTGGGATAATATATTCAACATCCTGCTCTGAATAAGTTGGAGCAGGGACTTGTTTTCCCATCCTACCTCAACTCAGGTAAGTGCTTTACCCCAGTTGTTTTAAGTAATTATTCCTCTCATTTTCTTCTTTTAATTAACAGAAAATAAAAACAAATAATAAACTTAAATGTAGAGACTTTGGGCAGATGAAACTGGAAGGACTGCAAGAATTTTTTCACAAATGTTATCTGAGGTTTTTAATATTTTACAAACTGTTAAGGTACCTTCTGAGTAGGCATTCCTAAACCTAAATATTGCAACATTTAGGAAAATTTGAGGGTCTGGTCAGGACTAGTTGAATATAGCCAAAACCTGTAGATACTAGATGTGGTTAGGTGGAAAATAGCTGAAAAATGTATGCGACTGAAAATATCTTATTAGGTCCCTGAGGAATGTGGAGATTTAA
>NW_008824400.1:261707-263585 GCF_000699105.1 Pygoscelis adeliae | reverse complement strand
GCTTTGTCCCATGGCGCTCTACCAAACAGCTGGGTTTGTTAAAAGCTGTATCAATACTAGTGATATTTTTCAAAACATACAGAAATGCATGACTGGCCTGGCTGTCTACCTTAGTGATGTTAAAAGTTTCCTTTAAGATGTGAAAAAGCTGTGTTTTAAATCATGTCAGACCCTGGTGAGCGCTGGTGCAGCTCCTCATCCATTCCCAGGCAGAGCTCCATGCCCCTGTGGGGCTTCTGGTTGTTCTGGGCCCCTCCTGAAACCTGCTTGGCTTGGTTCAGCTTTATTTGATGTTTAGTTGGCTTGGCAATGATGTTTAGCAGGATGCGAAGCGCAGCCTGTGGCTCCCCCAGTCCTGCTCCTGGGCAGGGTCAGGGTGAGGCTGGCAGCCAGGGTGGGACAAGTGCTGTGCCAGGCTGAGACCTGGATGGCAACAGCCCCTCCTTGGCCTCAGTATTGCTCCATGTCATTTTGTGCCTGAAATGCTCCTCACTGAGCAGAGGGGTTTAGCACAGTGTTCATTCTCGCCTGCTTTTCTGGGAAGAAATGTCTTTTTTCAGGCTAAGCCCCAAGCTCTCCTGTTGTCATATCTCCCTCCCCATTTACTGTGTGTGGCACTGGGCAGCCTCTGCCGAAAGTGAGGGGCAGGCAGGAGAGAAGAGTTGCCCTTGCCTGGGACAGGGACAGGCATCTCCAGTGGGTTATGCGGGACCGTGCGGGGTTGTGCTGTGCACCCCAGCAGCTCTGACTAACCGATTTCTCTCCCCTTTCATGGGTACAGAGGAGACACCGCTGCCTCGTGCCACTGCCTCGCCTGTGCCCCGCAGCCTGCACACCCTTGTAGCATGGCTGCCCTGGAAGAGCTGAGGGGGAAAAGGCTGGGGTCCCTGCTTGCAGAAGCTTGCCTCCCTGCTGCTCCTGGCTGGGAAAAGCTCCTTGTTGGGAACAGCCCTGCCTGCGCCCGCCCCAGAATATGGATCTGGTTGATGGACACCCTGGCTCCAGGTAATTTCAGCTCCAGCCAGGAGACGTTCCTGCTCATAGATGCTCCTTCCTGTTACAGCTGCAGGTTATCTCAGCTCTGGCTAATAGAGGCTACGCCCCAGCTGACGGATGCCACAGCTTGTTGCAGCTCCAGCTAACGGACACTCCAGCTGTACAGCAGCTCCAGCGACTGGACACTCCGGATAAGAGATGCTCTTGCTTCTTACAGCTCTTGCTGACTGATGGTCCAGCATGTTACTACTCATGAAGCCCCAGCTAATTTCAGTTCCTGCTTCTTACAGCTCTGGCTCTATGTTGCAGCTCTGGCTCCTGCATGCTTGCGATGACAGATGCTGCTGCTGCTCGTTTCAGGTTCAGGTAATTTCAATTCCAGCTATGCTGGACACTCCAGCTTCTGGAAACTGGCTTGTTTCAGTTTAAGGTAATTTCAGGTCCAGCTTGTTGAAGCTCCAGCTTTTGCATGGCAGTTCCATCTTCTTACAGCTCCAGCTGATGGACATTTGGGTTTGTTTCAGTTTCAGCTCCAGCTCACTCCAGCTCTGGCTACTGGACCCTCCAGCTAAGAGATTCTTCTGCCTCATACAGCTCTGGCTGATGGGTGCTCCAGCTTGTTTCAGTTTCAGGTAATTTCAGCTCCAGCTCTATACAGCTCTTAGCAGCTCCAGCTACGAGATGGTCCAACTTGTTCCAGCTCCAAATGATGGACACTCCACCTCAAATAATGTGAAGCTTCAAGTCATTTCAGCTCCTGCTTCTTACAGCTCTAGCTGACAGTCGCTCAGCTTGTTTCAGTTTCAGCTCCAGCTCATTCCAGCTCCATTTTGTGGAAGCTCCACCTCCAGCTACTGGACGCTCGGGATAAGAGATGCTCCT
>NW_008824400.1:260850-261675 GCF_000699105.1 Pygoscelis adeliae | reverse complement strand
CAAGGTATTTGAAACCCTAGGTTATTTCAGCTCCTGCTTCTTGAAACTCCAGCTCTACACAGCAGCTCTGGCTACTGGACATTCCAGAAAAGAGATGCTTCTGCTTCTTACAGCTCCGGTTGATGGGTGCTTCAACTTGAGCTCATATACTCTCTTACTGCTGGATATTGTGGCTTGTTAATTGATGCTCCTTCTTGCTACAAGCTAATTGCAGCAATCTGGGCTTTTGGCAAGGTCATAAATCAATCACTGTCATAACTTGAATATGAATATTAACTGTCATAATTGTACATTGTCTTAATATTGACTAATTATTTAATAACTATTCCAGTCATTGTACAAACCTTGAATAAAGAGTTGGAAAAAAAGCACCTTTCCGCCCCATAGACTAGCTCAGACATTGAGTTTGGCCTGGTGCATGCCGGCCTCCCTAACTCGCAGAGGCGATCAGCTCCAGAGCAGGTGAGTTCCACAGCGGAGCAGCATATAGGGGGGTTCCCTGAGCCCGGGAAACCCCAGGGGAGCGCAGGGGCTTGCCAGGAGCCGGCTGATGAGGTGTGAGAGGGGCCAGGAGTAACAGGGGCCACCCCCCACTCCCACAAAAGGCAGCCCCAGGGAGCTCTAGCGAATGGAGCTGCTGAAAGGAGAGGCTGCAGTGCTGACCTCAGGCTGCAGGAAGTTCCTCGACCTTTCTCCTGGGGCAGGGACAGGCGGCAGACCTGCCTGCAAAAGGTGTGCCTGTGCTGCAGGAGGCGGTGAGAAGACTGCGTAACGTCAGGGAGGCTGAGAAGGAGTTAGATAGCTGGTTCCAAGTGCAGTCTGCAG
>NW_008824400.1:252842-259476 GCF_000699105.1 Pygoscelis adeliae | reverse complement strand
GATGAGGCCCTCTATAGACAGATAGGAGCAGCCTCACGCTCACAAACCCTGGTCCTCATGGGGGACTTCAACCACCCTGGTATCTGTTGGAGGGACAACACGGCAGGGCATAAGCAATCCGAGAGGTTCCTGGAATGCGTCGATGATAACTTCCTTCTCCAAGTGATAGAGGAGCCAACAAGGAGAGGTGCTATGCTGGACCTTGTTCTCATCAACAAGGAGGGGCTGGTGGGGAATATGAAGCTCAAGGGCAGCCTTGGCTGCAGTGACCATGGAATGGTGGAGTTCAAGATCCTACTTAGGGCACCCCGGAGGGCGCACAGCAAGCTCACTACCCTGGACTTCAGGAGAGCAGACTTTGGCCTCTTCATGAGTCGTTTGGATGTTCAAACCAAACATCCTACTGCCCCAGCCAGGGAGTAGGGGAGGCCGGGGATGGTGGTGGAACTGGGGGCAGCCCCAGCCCAGGACTTCAGACACCTATGTGGGGACACAAGTCAGCAGGTCATGGCTGAGACCTGCTGCTGTTATCCCTCTTTGAATCATGAGCTCTGATGACAAATATATGTTGCTTTGTTCTGAAATAAGCAGTGCCCTCACTGAAAGAGGGGAAGGTACAATCCCAGCAGAGTGGTATTTGCTCCTTTAAGCATATCTGATTAAAGACACTTATTGTTCTAAACCTATTGTTTTAAGCCTTTGGTTGAAATCCCATCTCTGTGGTCTTTCTGATTATATTTATACTCTCACTTGACATTGGGTGGCAGCAGTCCTATAAACAAACTATTCGCTAATCCCTTTCCTCCTCCTCCTCCAATATTTTCACAGTTCAAGAGCCAAAGCAATAAATTGAAAGTGGTTATCAGTTTTTGACACTTTTATAAGTACTTATGCAAAATATTTAACTAGTTAGCTGTTGTCTTTCTCTCCCCTTGATGGCAGAAAAGTGCATTTCCATAAAACTCTTAGACCAAACGTTCCTCGGAGTGGTGGGAGTGAAAAGGGCTTTCTCTGGTTTCTTTGTCTGACTTTGTCCTTGCACCTGACTGACTGGCCAGCCCTGCAATGGAAACAGCACATCCACAGTATTTCCCTTTCAAGGTGGTTTGTTTCCAGATCCTCTGCTCTGACTGTTGCGCTTCTTGGCTGCAAATTTCAGTCTCCCACAGGCTTCCCCTTGTCCTTAATGAGGCTGCATCAGTTAAATTAATCAATTATGTTGCCATTACTCCTTTAGCACATTACACCATCCCCACTGCCAGCCCCTTCAGGAGAAGGTTTTTGTCTGCGATGAGCAAAACTTCACTAAGAATCCACCCATTTCTCCTGCATCTACAGCAAGAGGCCTTGAAGGAAATCTTTAGTGATTTCATTTGCAGTTTAAACATACATTTTGCAATTTAACCGTATATTTTCAGGAGAGAAACTGTTTATTTTCTGAAACACAACTCTCAAAATGCGGCTGTGAAAGTGTCACCGAAAATCGGGAATGAAACTCCTTAACACTGGGTGTATTAAAGAGCAGGCATTACTTTATTCGGCGCCAGGTGCATGGGGGATGTCGCCACCTAGCATGCACACCGTACGTTGCATCAACAATCCCTTATATGGTTCTTCGATATACATATGCATCACATTTCTTGGAACAATCATACATATTCATTACATTTCCCAGAACTAACTATAATATCTGCATAGTCTTCCACGCATGCGTTTTGAGTCTTTTAGGAGCTTCTACAGGGGTCTCGGGTGGTTTCTAGTGGTCTCTGCAGGAGGTGAACTTTTGAACTTTTCACAAATTGGCTCATCACCACCTTTTGTTACAATTCTGGTTGTCCTTGTCTGGTTTCTGCTAGTTCTTATCTATCTCATGATGTGCTCATTAGTTTAGGCCTTGTATGCTTGAGGTATGCTTGATTAATCCAGCCGTTTATCTCGCAACTATTTACAATAAAAGCTTTCTGTCCTCGCTTTTCCCCTGGAGGGCTTCTGGCACTTCTGGAGCACATGAGAAAGGTCTTTCCCAGATCTCCCAGGTAACCCACCAGACAAATTTTTGGGATCCTGTAAGATACAGTGTTTTGCAATGAACCCAAGAACTGGCAGGATTTGTTAAAACTCGTCCCTGTTTCTAGTCCAAGAAAAGAGATGGTGTTGCATGTGACAGCTGCGGTCTTGCAATGGACAGCCAACACGAAAAAACTAAGACATGATTAATTAAAAGAAGCGTCTTAACAACTGTTAAGTGCACGTTTCTCTTTCCGTGGCTCAGTCCTCCAAGGGGATAGGATGAGAGATTCAGCCAGAAGCACCAGATTTCATAACTAGGCTGGATTATTAGTGGTTTGTTGTTTGGGCTGGAGTTTTTTGCCTTTGATTTTGATGAATGTTCATGTGATCTTCTAGTCGCGCAAATTTGTTTTCCATTACTCTTGCTAAATTATCTCAAAACATAATTGTTCAGTCTGAGTCACTCAAAAAAGTAACCTTTGATGCCCACCACAAAACTGAAAGGAACCCCAGGCCCCAAATCCATTACAAGTCAAGTAAAGATGGAAGGAATAAAGGAACATTGTCTTGCAAATGAGTCATTAAAAAAACTTGACTTTAATTGGAGGGTCCCTCTAATGATGTTATGGTAGAGCTATACAGTCAGAAATTACTTTAAACTCTCTTTTATTGACTGAATTTCAAGTAGGTTTAGGTATTACACCTGCCCCTGGGCCAATTCTTGTGGTTTAAGAACTATGTTCTCTTCCTTTTCAAAATGCCTTTCTTTCCTTTGTTGTGGTATGAAATGCCCATGCAAACGGGGAAACCAAGTACTGCGCAGGGAAACCAGCTAGTCACTGACCACCATCAGCCTGTGTAAACCAGTACGAGCCAAATTCTAGCCTCAGCTCTAGTAACATTAAGAGTCTTTTGTAAGGAGAGCTTTAAAAACATTCAGGCAGGAGACGGTGAGAATCCTGGTAGTTTTTAGGCAGAAGGAACTTGAAAACCATTAAGCTATTATTTGGGCAGGCTGGGCCCAAATCTGCAAGCCTTCTCTAAGGCAAATGGGCAGGAGGAAAGTCAGACACTCTGTGTGCAAATCAGACGGACTTAAAAACTGGAAGACAAAAGCTGTGCTTTTCTCCTGGCTGAAAAGACAGACAGTTGCAGACAACAAAGAGCTTTTCACTGCTGTGTCTTGGTAATGAAAAAGAGCCTGTCTCTCTGGCGTGGAGCTGTGTGGGCTCCTGTCTTGACATTAAGGACAGTCAGAAGTAGTGATGTGCACAGGCTGACTGTACCATAGGGTTCACCTTTTAATCCATTGGTCCTCTCTCCTGGGCCTGGTGTCATTAGGACACGTGGAGGATGCCACCTGCTAAGCTGGAAGCAGGCTTGGATTTTCAGTAGACATCAGGCCCTGCAAGCAAAAACAGATGCAGTGGTTTCCAATAGTTGTCTTTTGTAACAGCTGCACAAATAAATCCATAGTTTATAAAATTCAGTGTGACAATGGCTACTGTTAAAAACACACAAGCTCAAACAATAAATGTAACTAAATCTAATCTTCAATTTGTAGAGATCTTGTTGCAAAATAGATTTCATAGCGCTTGACAAGGCAGCCTCAGCTTTGTGCCATTTCTTTGTTCAAGGTGAGCTGGCTGGTGATGACTAATACTCTATCACCAAAATAATTTCTTTTACAGTATTTTTGATGCTCTTGAGGTGCACACCTCTTATCCTCAGTAGAAAGGTGGGAGCTGCTCTGTAGCCCTTGAGGGCTGGATTTCTCCCCACGTTGCCTTCTGTTAGGATGTTCCTTTCTTAGAATAGCACCAGACTACATCTGCCTGAATACAGTGCAGATGAGAAAATACCTTGCAGCTTTCTAACTCCCCACGGGAGGGCTGAGTGGTCATCACACTGCAAACAAGACTGCTGCCTTGGAGAAGGGCAGTCAGTCCCCCAGGAAAATATCTGCTTCTGGCGCCCAAGTACGATGTCCCC
The DNA here is from genome assembly GCF_000699105.1 of Pygoscelis adeliae. NCBI lineage: Eukaryota > Metazoa > Chordata > Aves > Sphenisciformes > Spheniscidae > Pygoscelis > Pygoscelis adeliae. The sequence continues at coordinate 255,474 of NW_008824400.1, read as the reverse complement.
TGAGTGATGGGCGATGCACCAGCTGAAGGAACTAGGACACAGGTGCGCTTTGTCCCCAGCAGGGTGATGCGCCACAGAGGACATAATTCAAGGTAAGGTCCAGCATGTTTCTGTTGCTCTTCCTCTCGGTCAGGGAAGCTGATCAGAAACACCGCTAATGTAAGCTGTCGGCAGCCAGGCGCTACAGCAGTGTAACTATACAACGTTGCTGGGTGCCCTTTTGAGTCCCATTAGGGTGGGTTTCAGCTTTCTTTTTCTGAAATGCTTTTTGCTTAGCAAGACAGCATGGAAAACCATCTACCCGGGGATGGACTTTGCTTCCCTAGTGACTAGCTAGACTATTCAGCAGCTATTAGCCCTATAATTTAATTGGAATATTCATCCTGTCTTCCAACGTTGCTGGGCTGCAGCTCGGTACAGGTAATGGCTTTCGGCTCTGCAAGCACATCAGCTGAGCTTTAAAATTACCTTTGCCACTTCTTGGCTGCCACACATTGATGAAATGCTGGCTAGTGGAGGTCGGCCACAGTATACCCTTGACTTCTGCGGGTCAGGAGTTCACCTTATTTCAGTAGCTTTGTCCCCACTCCCACCAACGAGTGATGAGCCACAGCATATCAGAAGTCACAAGCAGCTCACATTTAAGAGTTCTGCCAAAGGATGCACCTGAACACTGATATAAATCTTGCTGCTGTCTTGATGCACAGCAAAATAGACCACCGGGCAATATTTGTGTGGCAAACAATGGATCATGGATTTGTGAGAAAATAATTACCCACCTTTTCTGTGGCTGGTGTGCAAGCCAATTTGCTTTGAACCTGTAACTCCCTGTCTAGCATCATCTTGCACACAATGTATAGAAGAACAAGGCCCTCATCTCCTGCCTCTGATTACAAGAGGATGACAAGAGCGGAGACTGACTCCCAAGGGGAAAAGATGCTTCTGACTGATTGATTGTTCCCTGCTGGCCCAACCTACTGAATAAATTTGTGTTGGGTCTCAGAGTAACACCCTACCCTCTCACCTGGAGGTGACCCAGGTTCCCAATCCACGGGGACATAAAGGTTCAAGGAAGACGGGTCACGGCTGTGCATGATTATGGATGTGTTTAATTTGACATCGTCAGTCTGCTCTCTGCACAACCTCCTCCTTGCTTTCCACCTTTGGGAGGAATTAGCTGGTTTTACTGATGCTGTATTCTATCTCTTTAGCCCTGCCTCCCCTCTCTCCCTAAAACTGCACCACATACAAAATATGTTAATCATAATGTTGGTGCAAATCCATTTTCCTTTCACCTCAACAGACCTTACACACTTGAGGAGCACCATATCCATAGGAACCATATATCTGAGCGTGGACATGCAGCCACTTCAGTGGTGAGAAATGAAACGGGGAAACAATGTTCTCTAACAGGCATATTCAGGTGTGCACACCTGTCTGTATCTCTTGATTTACTCCTGCTTGTTCATCTCTAGATCAAGAAGTAAAGTCGTCAATCAGAAATGCTCAAACCTATGCCAGGAATCAAATAACTGTGCTACAGCATTCAAGCACAAGGAACTCAAGAGATACAGAGCACCAGTCTTGTACTGCCTTGCAAAAAATGGGAAGGCAGATGAATTTAGGGCAGCATGCTACGCCACAGTTGAGAAGCCTGGCTTTAATTGTCTCTTCATTCCCACACCTTCTACATAATCTTGAGGAAGCCAAATTATCAAACTGTAAGAGGTGTCTAAACCCAAAGCTACACACAGCTCTCTAGACGGACTTCAAAAATCACCAAGGGGTTTAAATCTCTCGGGACTTCAGCTCCCACTTTATCAAATGAAGATAAAAATTCATCTCGCCACTATACTAAAAGGTCTGTGAAGGTCCATGAAGCTCAAGGGCAGCCTGGGCTGCAGCGACCACGGAATGGTGGAGTTCAAGATCCTTAGGGCACCCAGGAGGGCGCACAGCAAGCTCACTACCCTGGACTTCAGGAGAGCAGACTTTGGCCTCTTCAGGGATCTGTTTGGTAGAGCGCCATGGGACAAAGCCCTGGAGGGAAGAGGGGCCCAAGAAAGCAGGGTAATATTCAAGGATCACCTCCTCCAAGCTCAGGAGCTACGCATCCCAACAAAGAGGAAGTCAAGCAAAAACGCCAGGAGGCCTGCATGGATGAACAAGGAGCTCCTGGACAAACTCAAACACAAAAAGGAAGCCTACAGCAGGTGGAAGCAAGGACAGGTAGCCTGGCAGGAATACAGAGAAATTGTCCGAGCAGCCAGGGATCAGGTTAGGAAAGCTAAAGCCCTGATAGAATTAAATCTGGCCAGGGACGTCAAGGGCAACAAGAAAAGCTTCTATGCATATGTTGGTGATAAAAGGAAGACTAGGGAAAACGCGGGCCCTCTCCAGAAGGAAATGGGAGACCTGGTTACCCGGGATATGGAGAAGGCAGAGGTACCCAATTACTTTTTTGCCTCAGTCTTCACTGGCAAGTGCTCAAGCCGCACCGCCCAAGCCGCAGAGGGCAAAGGCAGGGACTGGGAGAATAAAGAGCAGCCCACTGTGGGAGAACATCAGGTTCGAGACCATCTAAGGCACCTGAAGGTGCACAAGTCCATGGGACCCGATGAGATCCATCCGC
>NW_008824400.1:231639-242465 GCF_000699105.1 Pygoscelis adeliae | reverse complement strand
CGCTCGTCAGGGGCTCCCTCCTCCGGCTCGGGGTGGGGGGCTGGGGCACCCTCTCACTCCCTGCGCCTTTGCTTTTTGCGGGTTTTGCCGCGGTTTTGCAGCTTCAGGAAGGGTCCCCCGGTGCGATCCTCCGCTTCGGAGCCCTTCGCCTCGGTAGTTGAACTTCAACTTGGTAGTTGAACTGCTTGTTGTTTACAAATTGGCCAGCCTTGTCTTGCTGCATGCTGATATAGGTCATGTGCACCGATGTGTCCCAACCATTCATGCAGCCATTTAGCTAACCATTCCACACTCAAGGTAGAGGAAAAACCTGCCACATTTATACTGGCTAGGTGGTCGGCCATATTGTTCCATTTGGCCACCTGAGTAGTATTTTTCTGGTGTTCGGCTACATGCCCTATAGCAATAGGATGGGAGTTGGCGATCTGGTATATTTGTTCCCAATATTTTCTTCCGCATATATCTCGATTCCCTATCTGCCAATTGCGTTTTGCCCAACTTCCTAGCCATTGTGTAGCACCAGCCCATGCAGCATAGGAATCAGTATGCCATTTCTAAGAGCTAATACTATGGCGTAGAGCTCTGCTAATTGAGCAGAACCTCCTACTCATTCAGTTACTGCAAGTTCATCAGCTACAGATACAGCAGCAGCCGTTCCTTGCCATTTACCCTGTATTTTACGAGCACTCCCGTCAGTAAACCAGACACCATCTGGTTGATGGGGATTGAATTCAGGAGCATCCTGGAGCATGGAGGCTCTGTGTATCCTGTAGGCATTCCTATATGTTCCACTACTTCAGTAACTTTATTCTCCTTAGTCAGGCCATCTGTGGTTACACAATGGTGTACAGTGTACACTGTGTACAGTGCCCACCTTTGTACAGTGATCTTACATGCTATACCTAAAGGCAGTTTTTTACCACCGAGAATAGATTTAAGAATAGGTATTGGCACAAGTAATTTTATGCTTCTTCTCTGACTCAAAGGTTCAGTTGCTACTAGCCCTTCATAAGCGCTAATAGCACCTTTTCAAAAGTTGAGTAATTGTGCTGAGCATTCTGCCATGATTTGGAGCAAAAAGTAATAGGGAGCTCCTTGGAACCAGTAGGCCCTTGTTTCTCTCTAACCTGGATATGTAGTGAGAGGGGCGACACGGGCGACACAGGGTGGGTGGGTCCCAATGGTCGATACACATTCACATTTTCCTTTAGAAGCTCCAGGGCCTCTTCATGTTGTGGAGTCCATTCCCAGACTGCATTTTTCTTTACTAAGTTATAGAGTGGTCGGACTATTATACTAAATCCTGGAATACGTGCCCTCCAAAATCTTGAAGTCCCTAGCACAGCACAGAACTCCTTTTTATTCTCAGGGATGGGTAACTGTTGGATTTCTTGTAGGACCTCAGCAGGTTTGTTCCCACCTATCCATCTGACTTGCAAAAAGGTTACTTCCTGGCTGGGTCCTTGTTTCTTTTCTTCCGGTACCTCTACCCCAATTGGCTGTAAGTGTGTTATAACAATGTCCATAGCCTGTTTCACAGGTTCTGCTGAGTGTCTACCTATTAAGACATCATCTATATACTGCACCACTGTAACCTCCTGTGGTAATTTTAATGTTTCTAGCTCTTTAGCCAGTGTAGCTTGAGCAACGGTAGGGCTATGTTTAAAACCCTGTGGCAAGTGTGTAAATGTATATTGGAGTCCCTGTCAGGTAAAAGGAAATCTCTCCCTATCTGTCTCTGATACTGGGATCATGAAAAACATATCCTTCACATCCACTGTCGCCATCCATAGAAAGGCTTGTTCATTAAGAAAATTGACTATATCACTTATACTGGGAACAGCTGCCGCGAGCAGTTCAGTGGCAGTGTTCAAGGCTTGGTAATCTACTGTTAGTCACCACCTGCCGTTAGGTTTCTTTACTGGCCATATAGGAGAATTGCAGGGGGAATGAGACTTGACAATGATTCCCCATGCTTCCAGCTCCTTTATCAATTCAGTAACAGGATGAATAGCATCAGAAAGCAATTTGTACTGTGGAATATTAACTAGTTTGCTATGGGGTAAAGGAGCAGCTGTTCGCAACAGGTTAACAGTCAGGCATGCATTTGTAGGTGGTAAACTGTGGGGCAAAGAGGGTGGTGTCCCTATTTCCCATTTTCCCCCATGAGTCCACCCATGACTGACCTTTCAATACATCCACACCATATTAGGGGAACCTAAAAGTAAGGTCGGGCAGACTGTCTGTCCTTTAGACAGAATTAGTTTAGCCCTGACCAGTGGGTAAGTAGTGATTTTCCCATTAACGCCTACAATAGAAACCAACTGCTTGCTAAGCAGAGGCTGTCCATTGTTAGTGATAAGAATATCCTTATCTACCATCCATACTTGGGCTCCTGTATCAATAAGGAATGTTGTAAGGTAGCAACCATTAACTGTGTCTATCATCTCGGACTTGGATCCTTAGCAGTGGGAGTAGTGGCCACCAGTACTGCCACTGAACCAAGCCCCGCCCCTAGTTTCCCACATATTCACAGTCTAGGTTTAGTGCTGATAGATTTGGGTGTATCCCCGAGCTCAATTCCCTTGCTTCCTCTGGCTCCCTAGTCGTTACTCCTTTAAATCTTAGGTTGTCACCCCCATCACCTGACACAGGTCCCAGAGGGCTATCATGAGAAGTGGGATTGAGTGCACCCTCAGTAAGTTTGCCGGCAACACCAAGCTGTGTGGTGCGGTCAACACGCTGGAGGGAAGGGATGCCATCCAGAGGGACCTTGACAGGCTTGAAAGTGAACCTCATGAAGTTCAACATGGCCAAGTGCAAGGTCCTGCACATGGGTCGGGGCAATCCTAAGCACAAATACAGGCTGGGCGGAGAATGGATTGAGAGCAGCCCTGAGTAGAAGGACTTGGGGGTGTTGGTTGATAAGAAGCTCAACATGACCTGGCGATGTGCGCTTGCAGCCCAGAAAGCCAACCGTATCCTGGGCTGCATCAAAAGAAGCGTGACCAGCAGGTTGAGGGAGGCAATTCTGCCCCTACACTCCACTCTCCTGAGACCCCACCTAGAGTACTGCGTTCAGCTCTGGGGCCCCCAACAGAAGAAGGACATGAACCTGTTGGAGCGAGTCCAGAGGAGGGCCATGAAGACGGTCAGAGGGCTGGAGCACCTCTCCTATGATGGCAGGGAAAGAATTAATGAAAGGGACCACCAATTGATTGTGGATGCAGTTGGTGCAGCCCAAAATAATGTTTCTCTAGCTCTTAGTTGTATCCCCGCTCAACTGTGGATGCAATCTATGGTAGCAGCAATTATAAGAGAAGGTGAAGAGGGCACCTTACCCACTGAAATTTGAAAGGTAATTTGGGATAATGCAACTAAATTTGAGAAAGAATTCCAATCCTGGTGGTATTTGGTTAATTTCACTTATGACCCCATCAAAAATAAGGCCACAGCTTTTGTCTTAACAATTCACAATGCTTTGGAATACACCATATACCCAATAATTGCGTTAAGATTAAATCACAATGGAGCTATACTCTATCCATTAGAACATAGAGTGTGGGCCCAACAAAATGGAAACAAATGGCAAACTGTTGATGTTAACGCATATGTTGTTGTCCCTGTGATACCGAAATACTAAGGAGACGTACGGTTTCCTTTGTCGAAGCAAAGTAGCTAAATGTTCTGCAGACTGGACATTCCATAGATAAAAGGAATCCTTGAAGCTCTGTGTACAGGGGTGGAATGGATAAGGAAGTTATGCTGAAATCAGCTACTGCAACTAGGTGAAAAGACTGAGTTCAATTAGCGGACACAGTGAGGAAGACTATCGACGACCACCAGAGGATCCTGGAAGACCACCAATGAACATAAGAGCACATGCATTAAAGACTTTTGCATATGTTAATGAGTTCCAAGAAATAACATGAATATGCTAATCATTTCTCAGAAATCTAATGAATATGTATATTCTGATTGTACATAACTCCCATAGTTGAGCAGCCCGGCGCGCACACTAGGTGGAGTGATCCCCTGTGCGCCTGGCGCCGCAATAAAGAATGCCTGCTTTCTAAAACTCCAAATTGAGTCAGAGAGTTTTTCATCTGCCGACTTACGGTAACACCTGCCCATGGCAGGGGTGTTGGAACTAGATGATCTTTAAGGTCCCTTCCAACCCAAACCATTCTATGATTCTATGACCACAGGGGAAAGCTGTGTCTGTTCAGAGATAGCTTGTTGAGTAGTGGGAGAAGAAAGGGGTCTCAGATGCTTTTCATTGCAAGTGAGGCCTGTTAAATACTGCCTGAAATCACAGGGAATCTCTAAATGTCAGGACAGCTGTTTCCTCTTATTCAATGCAAAAATCTTACAGGCTTACACTCTCTAACACCCATCCCACATCCCTTTACGTATAAATTGAAACATTTGGTGCACTGAGGTTACTTCTTCCCCTTTCTATTAACAGATGATGCATTCAGGCATCGGGGTGGCCAACCTCACCCTTCTCAAAGCCTGAAGGAACAGCTGTGAGGACACGGAGAAAATTCATCACTTGCACTAAAAACTGGATGGAATTATCATACGTCTGGGAATTTTCTCTTTCACTCTGCTGCTGCTCCTGCCTACATGTCTCTCGGAAGTGCTCACCTGTATCTCCACTCTGATGTGGTAGTTGGGGAAAGGTGCTTTGATCTACCCAGCCCAGGCTAACTGCTCCTCATCTCTGTCCTCTGTCACGAAGAATCATCATTCCTCCTGCCTCCTGAGGCATGTTCTCTTGTGGCAGATGTACAGGGAAAAAAGCATAGGTATAGCTGGGTTTCTCAGGGAGCCACACAATAAAAACGAAGCTGACAAGACAGAAAGGCAAAACACAGATAAGAACACCAAGGACAGAACTCAGACAATTACTAACATATCCACAGCATGCCCAAAACCTGAATGTCAAAATCTGTTTTTCACTGACTTTAAATTAGAAAATGCAACAATAAGCATAATCTGATCATCATCATAACTGTCCATTCAATTCTCCCATAATCTCCTGCACTGTGAAACTACTTGAGCCTGAATCGCTTACTTATCCTCTTGTTTTACAACAGCATAACTCCACTGGTGCTGAGTTGAAGTCTGAAGTACATCTGTCTGTTAAAGACAGTCTGGGTTAGTTCAAATAATGTTTAGCATGTACCATATCAGCTTCTGCTTCTGTTTCTGGAAAACTTCAGCTCAGTCAACTGCATACATGCCAGAAATAAAATTAATCAAATGTACATGGGAACTCTACATAAATACAAAACTATCTGTGACCTCATTTATTGTAGCTTCTTATGCATTCATTTTCTCAACATCCACTAGGGAAAAACATAGTCTGAGTGATGACATCAATGACTCTCTCTCCAGTGTAGTCTTTTCTGCCTCAGTCTCTTCTGAATCATGTGGACAAGAAGTATAATTCAGGGCTAAGAATCCAGACTGCTGTATGGAATGCGATTCTAAAAATTGAATGTCCTGCCCATTGCCTGTAAGATTACTTTATTTGCACACACTGCAAGTTAAACAAGCTTTATGAAGAAAACATATCCTACAGCTGTACAGACTTAATGCTAACTGCACTAAACTTATAATACAGCTATTTCTTCACTTAAAAAAACATATCTATATACACACTTTTTTTTATATATATATATATATGAGAAAACTACCTATAAATACAATGGAAAAATACATTCAAAAGCTTTTTATAAAATTTGGCACAATATTATTTTGACTGTAATAAAAATATTTATGAGAGAAAGACACACAAACACACATACCTGATGTCTAGTGCTTGTCTAAATCCTGAAAAGACAATGTGGCCTTTGGTATTGCTAAACAGAGTTAGTTGCAAGCATCTAAAGCACCTACAGTCCCAGCTTACAGCCTCTGCTCCACCCTCTCTGACTGTGTATGCTTACCACCATTTTGCACAGGCTTTGCTGACTGCAAGTTTCCACAATAGTTTACAATCAGGCAGGGAAACAAAACCAGCTAAACATGTAGTGTCCTCCTCCAAAGGCTCAATCCAACCTTCATTAAATTAAATGGAAAATATTCTACTGCCTTTATTTGGACTGAATGTTATACAAAATATTTAAATTGATTTGCTGTCAAAGCGATGGCCACCCAGCAGTAAAAAATAATTGTAACCACGGAACAAACCATTAAACTGCCCCTATGGCAGTCCCTCCCTCACCCAGTTGGGATAAGTCATGACCAGCAGCTAGGAAGTCTAGCCAGCAGTTGTGGGTAACTAAACCCTGAGCACACATTACAAGTTGCCTGGGAGGTTTTCCATCCAACATGTGAAATGCAGTGTGCTGTGGCAGCTTCAGTATCAAAATTTAGATTGGACTTTGTCTCAGTGAGAGCTCAAACAAATCCTAGCAGGTGTTGCAGATGCATCGATCCCATAAGCACAGCACGACACCCAGGAACATCCCTGTTTCTACAGCGGTTGTGGTTCGTAACAGAGAGCAACAGAATTTTTCTGTATAAACCATGAACGCACAACGTCCAACTGCATTTATTATCCAATCAACATTTCAAACTAATTCCCCTGTTCTAACAATTTAAATGTTAAGTGGCAAAGCCCGGGCTATATGAATTTATACGGGAACATGCATTGTGTTATATTCTGATTATACAAATGGCTGACAGATAAAACTAATTCCTAGAATCACAGAATGACTCAGGCTGGAAGGGACCTCGGGAGGTCTCTAGTCTAACCTCCTGCTCAAAGCAGGGTCAACACTGAATTCAGATTGGGTTGCTCGAGGGTCTGTCTGGTCCTGTCTTGAAAACCTGCAAGGAAGGAAACTGCAGAACCTGTCTGGGATCCTGCTTCACTGGGGAAACACTTCTTTCCTTTTGTCAGGTTGGCACCTCTCCTGTTCCAATTTATGACCTCCTCCTCCCTGTGCAGCTCCATGAAGGGCCTGGCTGTCTTCTCAATAACCTCCCTGTAGGCACTGGCAGGCTGCTGTAAGGTCCCCACAAAGCCTTCCCTCCTCTGGGCTAAATAAGCCCAGGTCCCTCAGCCTTTCCTCACAGGATATGTGCTCCAGCCTCCTGACTATCTTAGCTGTTTGCTGGACTCCCTCGCTCAGGTTGTTTGATGGTTCTGGGTAGCAATTTGTTTACTTGTACCAAAGTAGGTGAAGACAGAGCTTGAAAAATTGGGCTACAAATCACTATTACATTTTTATATTGTTTTTGAGAGGAGCTTGGAATTTCTTGCCTTTCTAAACCTCATTAGTAGCCACTAGAGAGAAAGGAAGGTGGTCAAAAGAGAACAGAATATTTAAACTGATTCATGAATAGAATTCCTTACAAGAGAAATGAAGCTTTTGCTCTCTTATTCTCCCCTTCTAGAACTCAGAATAATTATATGTTAATAAGATGTCTGATGAAATATGATTTGAAATGACAGTTCACATCTAGTGATACCAACTGGAACATTGAAATGGGTGGGAGTTTTAGCACTGATGCGAACAGATGTAGTGTTTCAGAAAAATATCAATGAAAACAATCTGAAAATATATTTGAAGGAAAAAATATGATTCTATACTTACATATTTTTTTCCTGCAAGGTAAATGCTTTTTGTTCATCTATTTTATCTTCACACTACATAAAAGCAAAACATTTTAAGAAATGGACACGGCTGTTTGAAGCAGTAAGGGAAATACATACCACAGTGTGCTTCTCCAGGCAACTTCTATTATGTGTATACCTTGTTTCCTACTGGATTTTCATTTGACCTGTTATACCCTGTCTCACATATTCAACCTGGTGCAAAACTAGACTGACAGAGAGGCAGCTTCCACAGTGATAGCCTTTTAGCTGCAGCATCAGATCAAATCAACCTTTCAGTAAAAGTCTCTTTTCCACATGCTTCTGGATCAATGCAATACTGGCTATTACAGGAAGAAGTGAAACACACAGCAGACTTAAGATAAAATGAAAACTAAATGCCTATAGTGTCAGCTGTTGACAAATGCCACAGAGTTATTGGCTTCCAATACTCATCCTCTCTGTTCAAAATGAACACATATGGTAACCTTGTTAATATCAAAATATTAACTAGTGATATTTCCAATGGCAAAACCATACATCCGATCCATAGTGTCTGAAAATGTTCATAGAGACGTTGTGTATCAAAACTCCTTCAAGTTACATCTGCTAACTGAATGCATGCCCTTGTTATAAAGAGATGCACACAGATTTTGGTGCATTATCCAAACAAGTTCTGGTTGCTGTACTATTCTTAAAGGAACATTGTGTTTGTCACAAACCTTGTGTAATTTGATTTTAAGCAAGAAACAAGAGAGCAGGTTTAGAACTGATGCCTATGAGTCTCTATAAATGTCCTGGAAGGAAAAAATATCAGAAATCCTTGTCCCAGCCTGAAAGTTCATCTGGAGGGATTCCCTCTTCAGGTGGATAGCTGTCAAAGTAGCTGTAATCAGTCGGTCCAGACAACTAGGACATTAAAAACACAAACAAATGGTTGTTTCAGAAGGTAACTTTTGAAAATACTCTCCATTGGTTACTCATCATTTTTATTGCTACCAGTGGAGGAATGAAAGGCTAGCATGATATGGATGGCTTCTTTCAACTGATGCAATTCCTCGTTCTTTAAAAGGTAAACCTCCAGTAATTAAATTGTACAACAGAACAATGGCATTAGCCTCCTTATACAAAAACACTCCCCAAACACTATCAAATCCTAGATTTCACCCAAAGCCCTATAAAGTCAGTAAGAAAACTGGGCCACACTGTGTATGATTTTGATTCAAATTTGTTTAAGACCAAATCTACACTCATGGGGTAGCTACTCAAAGCAGATCTCAGAATTATTTTTCGTTTCAAACTGAGTTCAAAGTGAGTTTCAAATTCTTTACCCTCAATCTTTTTTCATTTTAGGGCAAAGAGAAATGGGCCATTTAAAACAGGAAGCTTGTTCAAGGATGTGCTGTAACTCAATAGTAAGAGAATACAAGAATTTATACTCCGCACAGTAACGTGAGCAGTGCATCTTAATAATGTGCCCACTACCGAGGAAAATATGCTTTTTCAGTATTTGTTTCTGACCAAACACTATTTATTCTAGTAATGGTGAAAATCTAATGCAAAGTACATAGGCAGAACAATATTTCCATTATTTAACTGAATTTAAGTTATGTATTGCTTGCTGTGTCTCTTTCTTTCATTTGATTTTCACTAAAAATGGCGAGCTATGGTAATTGAAATGCATCTTTGGGAAATTTCGCTCTCACCATCAGTTGTTTCATTGTAGCCAAGCAACTTTATATTAGTAAAGCATTATGATATTGAAAGCCAAAGCCAATACCTCTCTTTTTAAAGGCGATGTTAATTTCCTCACTTTCAGACCATCCCAGTTAAAACTACTCAACCACCTGATTAAAAAGAAATGAGAGACAGACAGGGAGAGACCAAGAGAGAAAGACAGATTGTTTTTTGTTATTATACTATTAATAGCTGAAAAACATGTGAACAAGGGCTATAAGACATGTTTTCATGCCAACTTCTGTCCATGTGACAACACAGTTGTTAGGAGGAAACTTGAGCGCTGTCATTGCCATACAAGGGAGTGGTAGCAGGGGGAGCTTCAGGACCACCAGATACATTGCATCTCCTTTGTGTAGAAGTGCCAAAGTGACAGGCGGGTTAATATATGCATAAGCACAGCCATGCAAATATATGCATAAGCACAGCCATGCAAAGACGTATGCGTCCCCTTGGAATTCCACCCTCTTTTAACAGCATGAGAAGAGGGAGACAAGCAGAAAAGTCAAAGCACTTCTTTTACCAAGCACAAACTGCAGGGCTTAGAAACAACTCAGATAAAAAGAAAAAGCAGGAAATGTTTAATCCACAGAGGACTTTCTTCATTAGAAGAAAGAGGATAAAAACCTAATATTGCTCCAGAGCTCTTAACTACCATTCTTAAAAAGCAACTGTTTAACGGTTAGGAGGTCTCAAAGGCAGATGCTGAACTGGCATTGATTTCTCTGAGAACTGAATTAAACTCCTACATCAGCAACCTCCAAAAAACCAGTAACAACAAGATGTTGCTAGATAACCATGCTGAGCATTTATGTTTATATTGTTGCTTGCTGTAGTCGCAAATATACTCGACAGCAACAGAGATCTCTTTTACACATACTGCCTGGAAGTGCCTGGAGCTTTATGGGTTTACAGGACTGGGTTCTAAAATATTAAAAATATTTTCAAATTAAAAATAAAATTTTCTTCTTGGCAGTCTCTTTCATTTACCTGTGCTTCTTGATGTCATTAATTCCATTCCTGAGATTGCCTAATCTTTCTGTAGGGTTTTGCCTTAAAAAAAGAGAAAAAGAATAAGGATAAGAATTTTAAAAATATTTTTTTATTTTTGTAAAAGAGCATTTATAGGTCCAAACTGCTTGCATGTAACAGTCACACAGGGACGAAGCTTGCATACGACATGTGTTATCATAATGTAGCCATGTTTGGGTTAATACCTAGACTGTAGTCTTCATTGTGTACTAGCCTGATTACCTTGTATAAACAATGCATGCCTTAGAATCATAGAATCATTAAGGCTGGAAGAGACCTCTAAGATCATCGAGTCCAACCGTCAACCCAACACCACCAGGCCCACTAAACCATGTCCCTAAGTGCCTCATCTACACGTCTTTTAAATACTTCCAGGGATGGTGACTCAACCACTTCCCTGGGCAGCCTCTTCCAATGTTTAACCACTCTTGCAGTAAAGAAATTT
>NW_008824400.1:208793-231130 GCF_000699105.1 Pygoscelis adeliae | reverse complement strand
GGCCCATCGATCCAGCCTGTCCAGGTCCCTCTGCAGAGCCTTCCTACCCTCGAGCAGATCAACACTGCCGCCCAACTTGGTGTCATCTGCAAACTTACTGAGGGTGCATTCGATCCCCTCATCCAGATCATTGATAAAGATATTGAACAGAACTGGCCCCAAAACTGAGCCCTGGGGAACACGCTCGTGACCGGCTGCCAACTGGATTGAACTCCATTCACCACAACTCTCTGGGCCCGGCCGTCCAGCCAGTTTTTTACCCAGCGCAGAGTACACCTGTCTTACAATGACTATGCCCTTGAAGAAGAACTGAAAGACTGATAAAAGGGGAACATCCTGCCCTAGAAGGTGTGGGAGGCTAGATGATTGCCGAAGAAACAAGAAGTCAGCAAAAACTGCAGTAACTAGGGGAACGGTAAAGGCAGCAAGGGGAGATTGCGACCACTGACTCAATTAAAGACTGGAAAGACTTGCCCCCCACACACCTGCAAGGAGCATGCGTGCTAATTTACATGGCAAGTGAGGCTAATTTGAACATAAGTAACCAATGAGCGTGAACGTAGGCGGGTTTTTTGCTAATCATGTAACAATATAAATACGCTGCAGTTCTTTTGTATGGTGAGCTAGCTTTGTGGAATTACCACCTAGCACCCATCTTTGTGCAAACATGAGATAAATGAATATCTCAGCTCTGTGTGTAAGATTGGCTTATTGCACACCGGGTACTGGACCCCGCTTGTGGGACAACAATAAGGAGACATAATGAGGTGTTGCTCACTGCTCCTTTCTTTTGAGGATGGAGAAACCTTCCAGGAAGCCAAAACAGTGTCATTCTGCTGTGAGAAGCAGCAGAAGGAAATCAACTGGTTGAATTTTAGTTGCACACCTTTTTTTTCTTGGCCAGCAAGTCTGGTCATGAGTTACAAAAGGAGGCAGACCAAAATTTGCAGCTACAAAGATCCTTTCAATCCTGCTGCACAAACACAGTGTATACTGTTCCTAGTGCTGTGGATGAAATCCCACTGGAGCTGGGAGTTCAAAGTCAGCAGTGTCACCAGCCACAGGTCATGCATGCCACTATGCACTAATGCTTCTGAGTTATGCTGGCCCTTCTGAAATACCACCTTTTTGCACATTTACAAGTGAGCTTAAGTCAGTCTTTAAGTGCCTACGTTTTCTGTAGGAGCTATATGCCTAAGTAATTTTGGAAGCATTTTTTTAAAACACTGCGCTTGGTAATAAAATTAAATTCTTTAGCTCTTTCCTCAGCCCACACTTAATAAAGTTTTCCTTAAGATTTGTTTCAGAAAAAATTCACAGCTACAGAGAAAGCCCAGAGCCTGCATTTATTTGCAGATGATACTTCTGCAGACTAAGACGTGTGACACACACTCAGAGGCATGCATGCATACTGAATATAATCAGAATAGACCATGCTAGGCATAACAATTTTAAATGAAGTTGTCAGGAATTCAACACTTTAGTCTAGATCTTAAATAGCTCAAACTATCTACACCCAGGCTCTGCCACAAACTGCCCCTCCTACCTGCAGAGTCTGCGGATCAAATCCTCAGGCCGCCTTGTTATTATTTTAGGAAAATCCAGTTTTTCAATGCCTTTGAGAATCAAATTATATGTCATCATTTGATCAGCCCCAGAGAATGGTGGACTAGAAAAAGAAAGCAACACTGGTAAATGGAATGGCTGGCAAGAGCAGATGTGGCCATTTCTCATCAAACCAAATACTTGAGAATATGGAAAAAAACCCCACCTTCCTAGTTTTACAACCTTCAGCCTTTCAGTCTGTTTAAGATATTAGAAAGGTTTGAAGCTGAGAAGCTGCCTGTAGGTACCAGGGAAAACGCATGGTCATATGTGTCCCTCTAAGCTGGCTCTGCCTCCAGCCTAACTCAGAGAAGCTTCCATGTTGTACTACCATTGAGCATTCACAAAGAGTTGTCACAGAAGTGTGCGTGGAGGCGAAGAATGAGCCCTGCTTACCGTTCACCCACCCCACTGTACCCCATCACCCGCTAAAGGGGAAAAGAACAGTCTGTTGTCAGCTGTTCCTCACAGGAAACTTCATCAGTTAAAGGAGCTCTATACCAGCCACTTATAGCCAGTGTCTGGCCCTTTCCTTGGATGGGTAAACCAGAATTGAGAATATGTCCTACACTTTGTCTGTGGCGTTTCTGAAATTATGGAAGATAAGACATGCATAAGAGGCAAAAAGAAGTATCATTTTGCAAGTCATTCCTGTTTACTGATGGGAAAAAACCCAAACTGTTTATTTTAAAAATAACCTTGAAAACTTTTCTAAAAACAAACAAGTTAAGAACTTGGAGTACGAGGCACTTACCTGCCAGTAAGGAGTTCATACACAAGAATCCCAAGGGACCAAAAGTCCACACTGCAGTCATGGCCTTTACTCAGAATGACTTCAGGGGCAACATACTCAGGGGTTCCACAAAACGTCCAGGTTTTCTGCCCTGATCCGATCTTCTTTGCAAATCCAAAATCAACCTGATCAAAATCAACATATGCTGCATAATGCAGAAGTGTTTTGCACTGGGAAGCCTTAAGGTCTTAATTGCTTCCTCACCTCCTGCAAAGATCTCAGAGTTGCCAGTTTACCGCTAAAAGAATTACACAGTAGTGTTGTGAAGGAGAAAGAAGTAATTCCACTGGATTACCGAATGTTATACAACAGATCCATTTATTCTCACAAGTAATTTCCTGAATTATTTTCCTTTTGGGTAGAACAACCCATGCTTTCCTTGAGAACATGAGATTTACAGTCCATGGAAAATGGTGGGTTGCTCATTGTCCTCAGAGTGGATGTTTTAAGCTCTTTGAAGGGTATTCTCTTTGCACTTTTCACAGTCACATTCAAGTATGGCAGGAGCTCTTTACTGTGTTCCCTCTCTACAGAGACAATGTAGAACCTATGATTGCTTGAGACTGGACAAGGGAGGTAATTCTACATCTGGGAAATGTGGTTCCTGCCTTTACATTAAGATTGGCTGCTGGGAGAAATTATTTTTGCTGTTTATGCTGTGGCAAGAGCTCTCAGAGGCTGCAAATCCCCAGTCTGCCTGTGGCTTGCAATGGCTTTGCAATGCCTTTGTTTCTCACTGTGCAACGAGTAGCCTGCCCTCTTTTCTACTGAAGCGTAAGAGTTATTAAACTCCGGGATCCTGGTACTATAATTACACACTGTCTATTTATATCCCCCCTGCAAGGAAACAGGATATAGGCACAAAAGGATAATGTTACAAAAGGATTACACCTTACCAGTTTTATATATCCTTCAGCATCCAAAATTAAATTTTCTGGCTTCAGGTCTCTGTAGATAATTCCTGTGTGATGCAGATAGTCAAAAGCCTCTGTCACACACCCAACACAGAACTTGGTAGTGGCTTCATCAAAGCTGCCTCTGGAACAAAAATAATCACTACCCTTGCAGACAACTAACTTCTAAAAATGCCTAGCTCGTTAAACAGATAACATATAACACCCAGAATATTAACAGCTTTTTTGCACTGACATTCAGTACATCACTTGTGGTTCAAAACTGAACCAAGCGTCTTTTCATCGGACAGCCCTCGAATAGAGAATCTACTCAGCAGACATATGGAGCTGACTGGTGATTTTAAAGGACAAGATTCCGCTTCGTTTGCTGTTACCTGTCTCTCAGCAAGCTCCACAATTCTCCTCCAAGGCAAGCCTCCAGTAGCATGTATACATACTTACTATCTTTGAATGTGCGATATAGTCTGTGGAGACAAATGGCAGCAATTTAGGAAAAGCAAAATAAAATGTGAGACTTGCAATGTCTTTTCTCCAGAACTCATATATGCCAAACCTCATTCTTAATAATGCTGTCCAGTGGGTCAACTGGGGGTCAACTTTCAAGGAAACCTCCTGGTCAACTTACTTTACAATGAATGGAGAACATATCTGCTCGAGGATTTTCTTCTCAGAATAGATATGCTCTTGTTGTTTGGTGTCCACTACGTGTTTCTTCTTTATACACTTCATAGCAAAAGCCATGTTCTCATTTTTCACTTTAACCTGTGAATAAAAATGATGAGTACATGTAAGGCAAAGAAAGGATGTTTTACCAATCTGTTCTCAATAGGTACACTGATATCCATCTTTTTCAATGCAGCACAGGACTGAAACTGATGACTGTAACGAGGGACAAATTCCAGATTTTCTGCAGAACTGTTCTGTATGATTTTAAGTCAAGCATCAGATCTTTTTAGTGTCCCAGTCCCAACTTGTAAAATGAAAAGAAGTGTTCTCTGTGTCCATTTTATGTATATAAAATAGCAGCAGTTTGGATAGGTACTATATTTTATAATGAGTTTATACCACAACAAGTCCTAATTTCAATTTAAGATTTCTAAACACTAGCATAATACAAAAGAACAAAAAGCAGGGGCGGTTTATGAAGAATGTTTACAAATGATTTTGCATCACTGAAATATTATCTAATATGCAATAAAAAGATGGAAGTTAAAACAGGGCTTCCAGGAAACCAAGGAAGCAGCTCTCGGTGTTCTACAGCTGGCTGAGAATCCAATTTTTAGCTTATTAGTCAGGTGACCCTGTAGAATTTCCAAGCTGGCAGTCAACCAGTGTGGAAATTTGTTTTGTGAAGCATGAATTGGAATAAAACAATTGATGGTCTAACTACTGTAAAGGATTATTGACTTCACTAAAATCACACAGTCTCCTTTAATTTACCATTACCTTTAGCAGCCTGCACAAGAAGCGTTCACATTTTTTTCAGATGTTTGCTACTCAGCCAGAGGAGAGTGGAATTTAAGACTAATGAGTCGCTTTGCATCCCAGAATGTGCCTCAAAAGAACCATTACAAATTGTTGGAAATTTCAAAGTCAACACAGTTCAGAGCTAGATCACACTGGTTACAGTTGCTGTGGGGCATACCGAAGCAATTCTAACAACACAGACTATGTGATGCTGGAGATTACTTCAGGTCCAGGCAGAATCTTGGGAAGAGGCCTGCGATTCAGGGAACACAATGCAGGTAGGCACATCTGTAAACTCCACATGCACAAACTGATGAATATATGTCTAGTGACCAGGAAGATACTTTTAACAACAGGAGATGAAGGCACACAAGAATGGATTTGTTTCTTTGAACATCAAAGTCCTGAAAATATTTTTTAACTATGCATTGCTTTATATAGAATTACCTCTGCCTGAGAGGCACAAGCATGCAGAATATTAAAATCCTTCACATTTTTCAGTGGTTAAATCAATCATCTAAGACACAGAACTACTTGAATATGTTTAAAACAAACTCTTACAAGCTCAACCCTTCCGAACCCACCAACACCCAGAGTTGTGACAACTTCTAAATTCTGGAATGGGGAAGAAGGGAACTGGGCTACTTTCTCCTTCAGCTCTACCATCTCCAAAGACACCTCTTTGGTCAACTGTCCACAGAAGGATCTTCCTCTGCATTAAGAAAATCAACATAGGTTAGTGCTTTCCTTGCCAGCAACCTGTATCACAGTACTCTAATACTCCTATAAAAAATAAAAGCCTTCTTATTTCCTAACAGAATCTTAATTTTATTTCATGCAGAAGCACTTTCTTTCTGAACATCCTATGGAAGTAAGTTAGAAGCGAAATGCTACTGAAGTTCACTGAGTACAATCAATGGTATTTTTATCAAGAGCTAATCCATGGTGGGGTTCCTAATTACGCAGTCAGCTGCAAAACTTTGGGCACTCCAAGTTGGAGAACCAATTTCTGAAGGACTGTGTACCAGTTCCACTAGAATGATCAGAAATAAAAATGCAGCTGTATTTCTAAACAGAAGAAAAACATACTCTGCTAATCTTCCAATAGTGCTCAGGTTGAAATCAGAGGCAGATAAACTAAAAGTGTGGTCCACAGCGAAAAGCAAACTCTTTAATAGCACCAGTGCTACACTGAAACATTAAAAAACCACTGTCCTTTTATGTCTGCTTATTTCTATTTGAAATGGCAATTAGTCTTTTGTACAGTAATACAGTTTCATTAACTCAATCGGGAGTTAAAGTTGACCTTTAGGGGTTTTACCAGTCAAAGCATTTACCATCAGAATGCAAAAAACTATTTGAGAACACTTTCACTTCTTTTCTGTGTTCAGTTTTCTTGGGATAGAGTGAATTCCTGGTTGGAAGTCAATATACTGAGATTCTATGTAATTTTTGTTTCAGAAAAAATTTATTGGACTCCATAAGCATCCCCAGACAGTTCTATTATAGTGATTGCTATGATTCCTAGGGGCCCACCTCCATCAACTACCATCCATGATTTTACTCACATATCTATCACTCTTTTTTATGATTAGCTGCTAAAGATGTGCCTAACAAATGATCTGACTTACATTGCATGTCGCTTTTCATCAGCCCGGGCCAGATTAGCCACATAACCTTCAAGGTAAGTTTGGAGCTCCTCGTAAGTTCCAACAGTTTGATTAAATGTCCTAAAAACATGAATGCAACAGTATAAACTACTGAACATACAGTGGAAAGAGAAAGAAACCATTATCTGTGCTGCTGCACCAAGGCTTTACATTGCCCCTAAGTCATGACCCAGACTGAGCTTTACACTATCACTCTGACAGCACAGATTTTAAGAGCTTGGAAGAGGTGGTAACCAGCTGAAGTACCAAACTTGGTTTGTCAGAGGGTAGGGGGACAGAGTGACGGATGTCCTCAGGTCATTTCATGTTATGTTTAAATAATTCAGAGCAGGCTGGGTATACTTTGCCTCCCACATGCACTATGGTTACTAAGTGTGGTTCCACCATCCCTACCACAGGAACCAGCCTGGCATGAGTCCAGGCTATCAATCCTTCCATCCTAATAGATAGAGCCTTTGGTACACAGTGCCAAAGTGATTGAGATCACCTCTCTTACTTCGCAGGTGAGTAACAGCAACATGGGAAGAATAGATTTAGAATAGACTATTTCATTTGGAAGGGACCTACAGCAATCATCTAGTCCAACTGCCTGACCAATTCAGGGCTGACCAAGCTGTAGTAAGTTATTAAGGGCATTGTCCAAATGCCTCTTAAACACTGACAGGCTTGGGGCATCGACCACCTCTCTAGGAAGCCTGTTCTGGTGTTTGACCACCCTCTCGGTAAAGAAATGCTTCCTAATGTCCAATCTAAACCTCCCCTGGCATAGCTTTGAACCATTCCCACGTGTCCTATCACTGGATACCAGGGAGAAGAGATCTGCACCTCCCTCTCCACTTCCCCTCCTCAGGAAGCTGCAGAGAGCGATAAGGTCGCCCCTCAGCCTCCTTTTCTCCAAACTAGACAAACCCAAAGTCCTTAGCCGCTCCTCACCGGACATTCCTTCCAGCCCTTTCACCAGCTTTGTTGCCCGCCTCTGGACGCATTCAAGGACCTTCACATCCTTCTTAAATTGTGGGGCCCAGAACTGCACACAGTATTCAAGGTGAGGCCGTACCAACGCTGAATACAGTGGGATAATCACCTCTTTTGACTGACTGGTTATATTGTGTTTGATGCACCCCAGGATGCGGTTTGCCCTCTTGGCTGCCAGTGCACGCTGCTGACTCATATTGAGCCTGCTGTCGACCAGCACCCCCAGATCCCTTTCTGCAGGGCTGCTCTCCAGCCACTCCTCTCCCAGTTTATACTTGTGCCCAGCATTACTCCATCCCAGGTGCAGAAACGGGCACTTGGACTTGTTAAATTTCATGTCATTAGTGACTGCCCAATGCTCCAATCAGTCTAGATCCCTCTGCAAGGCCTCTCATCCCTCAAAAGAGCCAACAGCACCTCCCAGTTTGATATCATCAGCAAACTTGCTAATGGTGCATTCAACTCCTGCATCCAGATCGTTGACAAATATATTGAACAGAAGTGGCCCTAGGACTGAGACCTAAGGAACACCGCTGGTGACTGGTCACCAGGCAGATGTAGCACCATTCACTACAACCCTTTGAACCCTGCCCTTCAGCCAGTTCTTCACCCAGCGCACTGCGTACCTGCTCATCTCACAGTTGGGCAACTTGTCCAGAAGGATGCTGTGAGGAACAATATCCAAAGCCTTACTAAAATCCAGAAAAACTACATCCACCTCCTTGCCTTCATCACTAGGCGGGTGACATTATCATAGAAGGATATCAAATTAGTTGCACAGGACTTTCCCTTTGTGAACCCATGTTGACTGTGCCTGATGATTGCATTATTCTTTAAATGCCTTTCAATAGTACCCAGTATGACCTTCTCCATAATTTTTCCAGGAACTGAGGTTAGACTAACAGGCCTGTAGTTCCCTGGGTCTTCCCTCACGCCCTTTTTGTAGATTGGAATAACAGTGGCTAGCTTGAGTCAGCAGGGACCTCCCCAGACTCCCAAGACCTTTGGCAGATGATTGAGCGGGGTCCTGCCATAATATCCGCTAGCTCCTTCAGTACCCTGGGATGAATCCCACCAGGCCCCATGGACTTGTGAACATTCAGCTGATACAGCTGGTCCCTGACAATTTCAGTGTTCGCAAATGGAAAGTCACTGTTCCCATACCCGTGGTCCTCCAACTCAGGGGACCGGGCAGCCCAAGATCTGTCCTTTTTATTAAAGACTGACGCAAAAAAAGCATTGAATGTCTCCGCTTTTTCTTCATCCCTATTAGTCAGGTGACAGTCTTCAACAAGTAGCAATCCAATGTTTTCTTCAGACCTCCTTTTGCTATTGACATACTTAGAAAAGCCTTTCTTGTGGTCTGACACAACACTGGCCAGGTTCAACTCTAACTGAGCTTCGGCCTTTTGTGTCTTCTCCCTGCACATATGAAGCACAGCTCTGTAATCTTCCTGCAAAGCCTGACCTCACTTCCAGAGCTCACACAATTTCTTTTTCCTCTTGAGCTCCACGAGGAGTTCCCTGTTCAGCCAAGCTGGTCTTCTGCCCCGCTTGCTTGACTTACGAAACAGTGGGATTGCCGGCTCCTGTGCTTCTAAAAGGTGGTTCTTAAAAACTGACCAGCACTCGTGGACTCCTAAGCCCTCAAAAGCAGATTCCCAGGGTACTCTGCTAAATAGCTCCCTGAATAGCTTCAAGTTTGCTTTCTTGAAATCCAGGGTAGCAACTCTGCTGTCTTTTCTTCTCATTACACCAAAAATTTTAAACTCAACCATTTCATGATCACCGTGGCTAAGACAGCCACCTACCATCAGATCCCCACGAGTCCTTCTCTATTAACAAATAGCAAGTCTAGGAGGGCATCTTTCCTTTTCACAGCAGTATGATATTGCCAGTTGATGTTTGGGAAGTTGAAATCTCCCATAAGGACAAGGACTACCAATCCAGGGATTTCTCCTAACTGCCCATAGAATAACTTACAGTGCTTACACCCTGGCTCGATCATCGGTAGTAGACACCCACTACAACATCTCCTTTGTTTTCCATCCCCCTAATCCTCATCCACATCATCACTAACTGTAAGGACTGTACAATGAAACCTCTCCCTTACGCATAGTGTGACACCTCCACCTTGCCTGCCCTGCCTATCCCTCCTGAACAGCCTGTAGCCCTCCATCCCAGCACTCCAACTGTGGGACTCATTCCACCAAGTTTCACTAATACCAATGATATCATAGCTCTGGGAGCTGATCAATGCTTCCAGTTCATTCTGCTGGCTTCTCATACTGCGTGTGTTGGTGTGCAAGCATTTCAGATATGCTCCTGAGCCCTCCATGCTCCCAGGAGCAGTGTAAATGTTCTCACTAGCATTGCCACCCTCTGGCGATGCCATGCCAACCCTTGGTTTACCTACTGCAATCCTGTTGGTACCCCCTTCCCCTAGAATGCACCAGCTTTGGCATGCTTCTCTTCAACCTATTTCAACAAGCTAAAGAAGAGAAGAGGAAAATGCATTCACAGCCTAAGATGCCATTTCCTGGGTTGGGGTAGAATCTTAGCCATCAGTATGAGCCCTTTTGGGATTCAGCAAGGAAAAGGATGGTGGCTGACCACATTCCAAGTAAGCATCCTTACAGCTAGCCCTGAGAAATGTGGGTTTGCTGTTTCACTTTCCACTGCGAGCTTCCTTTCTTGTATCTTCCATTTGTTCCACTCTTTTCTGCTTTAGGAAGTGTTAAATTGGCCTCTACCTGACAAAACCAGGAATTTGGCTGCATGTCCCCCTCGACAAAAGGACATCCTGAACCCAGGGACACTCAGGGGCTGTTGTTATTCCCTGAGCCAAAGAATAGCACTTAACAAATGTGAAACATCACCACCACAAGGAGAGAAAGAAAAGAGTAACTCTGAACTACTCTTAAGCTTCTGTGCTCCTGCACCTTCTGTCAGCCACTCTTCATTAGGTCTTTGTCTAAAGCATAGCCACAGCTCAGTATTCCAAAAGCATAACCACTCATTCGGTATTCACTTAAGAAAACATTGTGATTGTGCCTAAAGTGAAGTCACATCTTATTGTTAACCTACTGAAAGAGGATGCAAATCTTTCATTAAACTGTAGCATGATACTTACTCTCTATCTATAACGAGGCACTCCACATTGTATTCATCTGCAATAACGTTTGCTGATCTGACATCATCACTAAGAATTGAAACAGATTAGAAGAATTCAGAAGCATATCAAAATCCTCGAAGTACCTCACATTGTACTCATGGAGGGTCACAGCTGCTATAGGTGAAACTCCTTGAAGGCCTCTGCAGCCTGTATCTGGATTAATATTGCTGAACCAAATACCCAATTATAGCATTTTACTAGTCATTATTATTGTCTAGCGCAGTATTTTTTCCAGTTTCAATAGGGTTTGCATCATGACTTCCTTTAGCAACCATCCAAGAAATTAGGATGAGATGTAATTAGCATTACATCAGGATTTACTACTCATTTCTGAAATGATCCTCAGATATAAAACATTCCAGAGACCAAACGATCCCTACTCAATCACCCACATAAATATGTGCTATATGAGCTATTTGGCTCATAGGTCATATCTTCTCTGTACTCCTTTTCTCTGTTTTTTTACTATCATGGGCACTGGCACAGAAACAACAGCTCAGTCCAGTAACGATGGAACTTACCCATGCTAGGAGTCATATAGAGCCTGGCACAAGTTTTCATCACAGTTTTTACTGAAATATAAACAATAAGCAACAATGCAGAGAGGGCCAGCATTTGACTTTTTCAGGGAAAACCAAAGGTATACAGTGTATACTTTCAAGTTCTCTCTGAAAAAAAAACATTAAGACAAATTCAGCCATGGCCTTCATCTGCTGATTTTACAATTAAAACAAAGATGATATTCAAAACAGCCATGAGTTGTATAATCTGACACATAGTGATGATAGGACAATTGAAATAGTATACATAGTGAATAAGACAATGTGAACTAACCTAATGAGAGCCTTTTCTCCAAAGTAATCTCCTTTATGTAGATTTTTAATCAGCTGAGGCTGCGAGTGATCTGCAGTACTTTGGGTAACTATCACCTGGAAAGTACAGGAACAAAAATTTAGCAAGGTAAGTTTCAAAGTATTGCATGGTTTCCCCTTTTCTGCATATGTAATGCTTCAGAACAAGTTACAAATATATATATAATTACTCCCTCCTCTCAGAAATTAAAACCATCAAACATTTTTTTTTTTTGAAGAGATGGAAAAATGGATATATTCATTATTGCCCATCCCCCAACATTTTCTTCTCATACCTTTTAGAACAGAGCAAAATAAATCACATTTTAATGAAAAACTGAAAAATACTTCAGTTCCAACAGTGGGCAGGCATCATATGAGCTTTTTGTCTTCTCAACTAAACAGATAGCCTCCAGAAATATTAACTAACATTTCCCCCCTCATGAAACTCCGCTTCCACAGTAGCACACGTTCTGCTGATGCCCACACCCATTAGCAAAAAACAACCCAGAGTATATCCAGACACAGACACATTTTGAACTTGAAACCCCTACTGGAAGTTTATTGATGAAAATTCTCCTGATTTGATTCTTTAGAGTCCTGTGTCAGCCTCCAATGTAACAGCTGATGGATAAAGGCTGCTGCCTTACGCCTCTGGGACTAACAAACAAAAGGAATAGACCCTGTGTCACCTAGAAGGACATTCTCTGTTAAACCTAGGACTCCATTATTTCTTAGATATTTCACAAGTCTATGTTTTGCCCACCAGATATTGAAACATCCAGGAGAAGACATAGGATCAAATCTCATTTGCAAAAAATTGACTTTACATCTCTGCTACAGTATGAAGAGGCTTCATGTACATACTTTAGTTACATTATAGTTAGAACAGTGTAACATGGGTTCATTGTGAATGAAAACTAGGCTCCCTGAATCTCTGAAATGCTGCTCCAGGCTTTTATCACAGTACTGTGAACTTAACAGCATCCTCAAAAACTCTCTGCACAGATTTTACTGAAGACCACGCCCCTCAAGGTAGCTTTTGAAATACAGGTGTTTGTATATGTTACTTTGTGAGTTAGGTTTATTATATCTTACCTTTCCTTTTGCTATTATAAAGAAAGTATTTCCTTCTTCTCCTTCCCGAATAACATAATCTCCCTTGTGATAGTACTCCTGTTGGGGAGGAAGAGAGAGACAATATTGTCCAATATATCATTAGCCTCTTTGAAAATTATGATTACTATGCAGAGTTCTTAATACATCTGGATGTTCCCTTGATGTTTAACTTCCTATCTCCTGCATAGGTTGCATCCCATAATAATATGCAAGCATTCCACTATGTAAAGCATGGTGGCCAATCTGTAACATATCTTAATGCAGCAGCACGTTATTTGTTTAAAAAATATTAACACTGGTATCATGCTTATGAAGCAGGGGAAAATGAGGAAAAAAAAATATCAAAAGCTCTTAAAAGAGTTCTAAATCAAAATCCCATTTCCAAAGTAAAATTGGAAATTTTGGGGTTTGACACCTCAGTAGGAACGCCTAAATCATCTATTGCAAGCTACCAAAGCATCAACTTTTCTGTCTCTGCTAAGGAACCCTGCCTTCATTACCTAATTGTTTAACTTTCAATCAAGCATTTTTTCCATGTTAACTTTCAGCTTTGTGATCTGTTCCTCATAAACAACCACATCATTTTTTCTCCTCCAAGTGTTTCCTAAAAGTTGTCCCTTGCCAGGAATCCAACAAAAAAAAAAAGTCACTGCTTAGGATACTGCTGTGCTAAGACCATTTGCCGTTTCACATAATCAACACCATGATCTCCTCATCCCCTTGTGCTATGGCCATGCATCACTCCATCTGTCTCCTCTGACTCGTTGGGACTGAGGCTCTTAGTTTTCTGATGAACTTTTGTTCTCCATCTGCAGAACTGTTCCAAAACTGGGGTTCCTGCAGACTTTCGCTATACAAAAAGCATTAATAGTTATCACTGTTCTTGGAAAACATCACAGCTATGACTATATATCAACCTCCAAAGGCTGCTGTCTAAGACACACAGATATTTGGCTGGTTTCATATGTTGAAGTCCTAAGGCCTTTTCCCCCTTATATTTTGCAGTATATGTGGTCCAAGGCATAGGAAAGTATTACATATCCATGTTGGAAACAGGTAAAGCGTGATTACCGAAAAAGAGTCAGAGACTTGGACAGCAACTTTGTGCTTAATCTTAATAAAGGCTAGATTATAGATCCTCTTATCTACTTGCTTGACTCCTTCAATGCCAAAGATATAACTTACTTTTATGCCACTAAATGTTATTATTTGCTGCCAACCTGGAATTCCACTCTGACCACTCCAAAAACACTGTCATATTAAAAAAAGCTTGGTTGTTTTTTGGTTTTGTTTTTACTTATTTATTCTTCTGTGTTATTTTGAACGCTTACTGAATACTAGTTAGAAAAACTTAATAGTATCTTACCACCTCCAGGCAGTCCATGATCTTGGTTAATTTATCTTCAGGTAAGTTTTTCAGCAGAGACACACTTCCAGAAACAGAAATGTGAATCAAAAAAGATCAGAAGTAGTTATCATTAACGCTTTTTTCATGATCTCTTCTCATCTATACAATTTGTACATCAACATTTTATAACTAGCTAAACTGGTGGTGCTATACAAAACACATAATATACAACTAAATCTTAATTTGGAAGGTTCAAGCATTCTCATCTTTTTTTGTAGATAAACAGAACTCACACAACTTACAACTTAGAAATGTGGCAAATGTCGGTCAGTTTGTAAATCAACTTTTTATTTCAATAGGGGAAAAAACTTTAGCGGGCACATGGACTAATTTCAATATTCGGACATAGAGAATCCATTAATTGCAGAACCAACACATTATAGTAATCCAATAATATATTTTCAAATGCACTGCAGAGGCTGCAAAATCAGACAAAGGTAACAACTTCAGTACTACTTGGACAACTATTAAAAGAGAATCCAACTACAGTGATGACTTAGTGAACTTGCTGGTAAGAATGAAAAAACTTCCCATCCTAAGCACTCGGACTTGTAAAAGTTAGGAAATCATACAGCTCTCTAGCTACTCAGGCTCAGCAAAGAAGTATTTATAGAAATCAAAGATGGAAATGGATGCAAAAATACACAAGGCATTCTATGCATAGCCAGGCTTGAGATCTTGATTTGAAGCCATAACAGAATGGTCATTCTTTGTTAAAGAAAGAAAATATGAAATCAGCTAATTATGGTTTGGAACCTCTAACTTGACCTTCTTCCTAAGGAAAAGCACTGTACAACTCTCAGTGTTCCCTGCAAGAGAGAGGATTATTCTACTCTCTGCAGATTTCATAGTAATTTATGTTGGAATGAGTTCATAAATTGAGACACATGAAATTCTCATATTCAAGTCTCCAAGGGATGAGGAATATTCCTTAATCTACTCCAGCAGCAAATTAACTTCTAGTTGGAGGATTTATTTAACTCTATTTATTTAGTATATTGTTTTAACTCCTAGCCATGTAACCTTTCTATACATTTGTTCCATTACTTAAAAGCATTCAAGCACCTGTTGCTGTTTCCTTATGCAATACAGGAGAAAAACAATCAAAATGAGAACAATTATTTTGTGAATCCTAAAAAAATCAAGAGAGGTAGTCAGGTTTCTGAGGCCCTTTGCATTAAGAGTGCCTCTTTCTCTTTATAAGATAGGTTCGGTATTGTTGTGCACCTTAGGAAGTAGCCCAAACCAGCATTAGAAATAGAAATGCATTATATTTACCTTCTAAGGAAGTTTCTGTATTGCTCTTGTCTTGTTTGTGCTGTCACTCTCATGATATTTTGAAACACTTCTCTGTCCAATGCCCAAGTGTTAACATTGGTGATTGCTTTAAGAAAACAAAAACCAACAACAAAATCAACAATGTTTCCAAATTATTTAATGGAAGATATTACAGTATCAGGTCATGGTACAAGACAGACTAGCTCTTTCAAAATGCCCAAGGCCAAATTTTAAAATATCCAGCACCTACTGCAATCAGCCTTTTAAAAGAATCAGCTCCCACTTAAACAACGCTCACTAAAGTAAGGCATAGATTTCCAAATGGTTCCTCCACGGAGCACTTTCCGTGCAACTCCACAGGCTGAGTAACCTTGAAAACCTAGCCATTTACTATGAGCACAAACAGGGCTGAACGCTTGTGAAGATCTACTCCTAATAATGGATGGTCATTGCACTCAAAAGCTGCTATGTAATCTGCAAAGGAGCTGATTTGAAAGAAACAAAAACTTGGCTGAAATTTTTCAAAACTTATGAGGTAAATGTTGAATACTATGGCTTGGATCCATCTCTAATTCAGATTACATGCAAATGTTTGTGATATATGCAATAAGATAGAAATAACAGAGGTCAAGAAATACATTTCATTTCATTTAATCCTGTGATCCTCACAGTTTTCCTCCAATTTTATAAGGGAATAAAGGGTAATCAAAACATTAATGTTTATCTTTCGAAAGGTAATAAAAATATTAATACAATAAGCATGCATAAGATCCAGCATCAAAGATGCAAACCACTATGTGGCCTCTGTGTGCAATCATTGATGCAACAGAACACATTGCACTTTTAATTTTTTTAAGCAAAATAATGCGATTCTATTTAATTTAATCTCTTCTTTTAAAAGATGCTACACCGTATTCAGCAGTTTTCCTTCTGACGTAAGAAGGAACAAAACTGTTTTCTCTGGGATAAAGGAAAGCTACAGAAAAAACAGAGCAATCGATTTCCTCAATTTATCATAAACATAGAATCATTTTTACAGGAAAGAAAAATGCCAAATTTAAAATGATGCACAGTTATCAGACTTTTTACTTAACCCTGATATACACATATGCTCTTAACTGCCATTTATTAAAATAGCTCAAAAAATATTTTGGATGCTGGAAGGGAGAACAAAGGTATTGCTTTGGTTTTATTTTTCTCCTAAATAACATCTTTCAGTTTACTTTTCATGAAGAAAATATGGCAAGTATCCAAGCTATCACGAATGCATTTCCTTTATCTTGCACCTTAACTAAATAAAGCAATTATCTAGCTAGAAAAAAGCCTGTAATCTCAAAGATGAGATAAAGAGAAATTCAGAAACATAGGAGTAAATCATGTTCCCAGTTTCAAATACAGCTACTGCATGTAAAGATGCTGCTGGGTAGCAGCAGCCATTGAAATGCTGTCTGGCTGAAGTCCTTCACTTGTCAGTTTTCAAAGACTGCAGGTAAAGGGTGTCACTAGATCCAGCATCAAGAAAAGGTTTTCAAATATGTATTTACTAGTCATGCTCAGTTATGGCATTGTACTGCTCTTCCACCACAACAAGAAACACAGGAAAGCTATTTGGGAGGAGTGGGTTTCTACGGTGATTTTAAGTATTCAAACACCCTTTCTTGTCCATGATTGGACAATTCTTGTCCTACCTCAAAACCAATTAATGTTAACAAAGGTCTAAAGCAGCATGACATCTTACTATGCAGAAACACCACTTTATAATGCTAATACTATACAGCAGGCAAAAAGGAAAAACAGGGAACATATTCAAGTAGAACAGCATGCTAGTAAGAAAAATAATCACATTATTGATGCTGTTCTGTTTATCAGGCAGCAACAAAAACAGATTACATCTAATCACTTCCACCTGCACAGCCAGAAATGAATTAAGTGCTTACACTGGGTGCAGGAAGAAAGACCAGAAGCTTTTAAAGAAAGCAACTTATTGTTTTATTCCATTTGCTCTTTTTTAAGTCAACATGAACTCTTCATACTTACTGCTGGTTCAAAGTTCCTGCAGATTTAGACAAGAACAGAAATTAGCCTTCAAACACAAGTAATATTTATGGAATGGTGGAGAGTGGAAAAATGATGAATTTAATCATATTTGGTCACTTACTGGTCTATCACAGAATAATTATGGCAAGTTAGAAAAGGAATCAAGGGGTATTTAATGGATGAATACCCAGTCTTATGCAGGAAGTGGGATATTTGTATCATAGCAACACTTAACAACTCCATCCTGGTCAGCTGTTAAACACAAAGCAAGAGCCAGTATTTGCCTCAGAGAAGCAGCACATCTCACCTAGAAGTTTCATCTCTCCCGCTACCACATTTGAGATCAAACTCAAATCTCCCGAGTGCCAGTCACAAATGCCAGGTGCAAATGGATCTTGGCAAGACTCAGTAACTTAATGATACAGAACTAAAAGAAATACAAAAGCAACTAATTCCTACATATTATATTTCCTCTTGAATTAGGCTTTATCTGCTCTATTAAAAATGCCATGGTTCTAATATCTTTTCAAACCCACTGTAATTTCAGCCTCAGGGTTGCATTTGACACAAGAACATAAGAGCCAAAGACCATCGCTGCTAATAAATCATTCAACGTTAAAACATAATCCTTCCTTAGCAGTTAGTTTGGTACAGATCTGGCTAACCAGCATACTTTGGAGATACCTAATTGTTTATCAAAGGTCATGCTAGAGATGGAATTATATTCATGGCATAGTATTATTGGAGTTCCCAAGCAGAAAGAACTCAAGGAAGGAAATGCGAGTTTACTGTAGGTAATCAGGACATGCAGACATCTATTAAATGAAAACGTCAAAGAAAATCTGGTTATAACAGGGACCTCACAAAAGTACATAGTTTTCATTTTGAGCAACATTGTTATAATAACCTTTAGGTACCTTTCACAGAGGCTGTTCGTGTGCAGTTGTATAAAATGGCGAGTTCACCAAATGCCGTCCATACAGGTATTGAGGAGAGTAGTTTATTCTGCTGAAAGACTTCCAGACTGCCCTCTGTCAAAAATCATCAGGATAATAGGTATTAAAACTGAGCTCAACTGCACAGAGGAAGGGAAAACAAATCAATATATTTCTGGCATCGCCACTCCCTGGAACACAGGAATGGGAGCAACGATGCAAACAGTGCTTTGAAACACACGTACAAACCAGTAGAGACTTTTTTTTTTTTTAAAGTATTGCTAATCTACAAATCTGCTCTGGAAGGGAGGGAAAGCTGAGAGAAAGCTTTTCAACACTAAAAAGGCCATGGAAAAGGGACATTCTAAATCCTGATGGGATAAACCTTTGCTACAACAAACCAGTCAGTACTGGTTCAGATAGCCTAGTGTGGTGTAGACAAACACGTCTTAAAATAGTGATCACAGGAGAAATTACTCATGAGGTTTGTTATTCACGTGTATGTGTATATATGTGCAGAATTCAAAGGAGAGGGCAGAAAAAAAAAAAGCACATTAAATCTTCCTTTAAGAAATTGTCCTTGAGCCTTACTACAAACCTAGCAAAAGTCAAAGAAAGTCTGAATTTCTTCACAGGTTATGGCCCCAAAAAACCTTCCCTTAAACATGTTCTGAAAGTTTGGCCCTCTTCTCTCCAAGACACCCACTGACTCCTCAAAAAAGGTCTAATGTGCCAGAAAAATTTCCAGGTGCACAACTTCTTCCTCATATTTCATCTGTCTTTCAAAATGTTATAATTTTGTCTAGCAAGAATATGGCTACCCCATTACAAATCCTGCCTCCTCTTTCTCCCTGCACCATTTATGTTATCCTAACACAGCTACCATCAATTTTTCAAACTAACCCATCCATATGAAGACAGAAGACAGAAGATGTGCTTTCCAACATATACCAGTATGCTCCTGGCTTAAATATTCCTGCCTCAACAGAACATACTCCTTACAGCATAAACTCTAATTCATATGAGCCTCTGGGCCTTCTAGTGGTCCAGAATTGAAGTAGTATGCAAATTAATCACAAATACTGATCTTTTTTTAATGGTGAGATGATGAAAGAGAGTATTGCCACTAGGAGCAACTTTCAGGTGTTAAACTTGGTCTCCACTATGGCCGATCTGTAATTTGAGATTTGAGTGTAAGCACGGTAGCAGTCAGCACAGATGACTGCAGTGAGATTACTTCAGACTTATTGGCATTATTTTTAAGAAAGTCTTCTTATCCTAAAGCTTGTTTTCTGTTTTGTTGGGTTTTTTCCCCACAAAAAACAAGCAGCTGTTTTTAAAAGAAACTCTAAACTTTGAGAACAGTAAACTCAGACCTCATCTCTCAATTTCCCATACACAGAAAACTGGTATGAGCTCTTATGATTGTTGAAAAGTAAGTTTATTTCAGAAGTGGCTTCACCATTGAGCAGTTTTCTGTATTTTAAATTATACCTGCTCTTCCTTTGGAGAAGAAAGGGTTGGCTGTACCTACAACAGAAAGGATTTACTGGCCTCTAGGCTTTCAGAAATCAAAGAGGTCACGAAATAGCATTAAATCAAGGTTCAAGTTTCTAAGGCACTTTTTGTTGCTCTCACTCTGTTTCATAAAAGTCACAGGTAAAACTTGCATTGCCCTCAGCAGGGCCAGCATAAACAATTTAAGAGCACAAACATCATAATTGTGGTTTCCTGCAAAGACTTCTAAATTACTTTCCTGTTTCTTGCACTTGTGCATTGTACGAGTAAGCAGTATTCACCTTTGAGCACAAAAATGTGATTGCCCGGCTCTCCCTGTTTGATGACGTAGCTCCCTTGCTGGAAAGTCCTTTCATACATACATTCCACCATATCTCGGATCTGGTGAGGCTCCAGTCTCTTCAAGAACTGATTTTTGTTCAGGGCATTCGTGATAAGCTTCTTCTCACTGGTTTCAAACAAAAAACCCAAAGTTTAAAAGATCCAGCATGGTTGGGGTATATTATTCACCAGGCATTCATTCCTATCAAGATGTTTCCTCTCATTTCTAACACTCACATGACCAGTACCACTGACAAATGTTACAATCCTTGCAATTAATATGCATCCCATTAGCTGTGCCACACTATGGCCTCTCTCCTCCTGTGCGACCCTGCCTGCAGAAAGCATCGGGTTAGATGCAAAAAGGCTCCCAGTAGAAGACATGCTCCACAGAAAGTTTTGCACTGTTTCTCACCATATTCTTTCCCCATTGCACGATTAAGATATATAGCCTTGCTTATCTGAAGGAAAGAAATGTGAAAGGTATGTCTTCACCTACCACTGCTTGTACAGGAATGGCAACTTGTTATAAAATCAGGTCCACTTTTCTAATATTCTAATCATTTTTTCTAGTATCCAGCAAAAACATAACACTGATGATAGTAATAAGGTTAAAGTCAACACTGATGGTACTAAGACCTCATCAAGAGTTTCTCCTTTGTGGTGAGGAAAGATGCAAGGAAAGAAAAGTATGCAAAAACACGATTAACAAGTGCTGCTATTTCTTAGGAGAATGTTAGAAGACATTGGTGGGAGGAAAAAATGAAGCAAGTTGTAAATGAATGTGATTAAAAAAATGACTACAGAGAACTTCCCTTGCACCTGCAAAATAACATTGATCCTATGGTACTCCCTGTTCATAGCTACTAAGAAAATTTATGATCAGGACATGATTGCAAGGTCAGCTTGCAAAGTACCTGTTGAACATTGTCCCAAAATTCACAAAATAAGTCCAGGATCCAGGAGAGGTGTGTGTGGAGGTGGAGGGTTAGTGCTGATCCCTCCTGCACTGCTTTTTGCCCTCCATCCACCTCCCTGCAAAACTCTTCCTACCTCTGCTGTGCCCACTTCCTTTCCACAGATGACAACAAATAGCATAAATGCTTCTACCTGGGTAAAAATACTGTAGTAGTCTGCTCATGTGGGATGCCAAATATACTCTGTCTCCTTAAGAATGACCAGACATGAGAGAATCTTCCCAAAGCAGGCCCTTTCCTCTACTGCTTTTAGGAATTTTTAGGGTATAATCAGAAGTAAAAATATAACACAAGGGCTTGTGGATATAGGTATGCAGCCGTTACTGCTGACCTCTTCGCTTTCTGAAATTCAGCATTCAGGGAAATAAATGTATATCACACTTTGGTGATGCTATAGCAAACTACAGCCACCCTGAGTTGTTTTGTTAAAAAGTCTTTAGAAAAGCTTCAGGGTATCCCAGAAAGCCAGACAAAAGGCAGGTAAAGCAGGCACATCAGTGATCAAGGACTAGCCTGTCGGGGCCCTGAGGGCAGTAATAGGCTTTAACTACCTAATCAGCCTCACTTGGGACCACCACCCATGCATCCTCTGCCCACTGGCCTGCATACTCTATTTAAGCTTAGGTCTGGGCATTCAATTCCTGCCTGAGCTATGTTATAGAAATAATTGATTTTGGTTTTGTCTCTGGATGGGTATTGGCCCAATATTGTAAGTACTTTGTTTTTGTCTCTCGGTTACAGCTTGCATCTGATTGATCTCTTTTTCTGTGGGACTCCTGGTGGACCCTGTTGTCACCACCCTGCTCTGCCTACCCTGTCCAGACCTTGTGGGATGGTGCCCTGGTTAGCGAGGGCATTGTCTGTGCTGTAGTCAGCCCTGGTTCACTTACTCTTGTGGAGCAACCCTGGTTTTGCTGCTCCCTGAGACAGAGCCTCTGCATCGTTTCCTGCAGTAGTAAGTACATATAAATGGGTGAGTTGTGGAGATAAGAACAGTCTGTTTGAGCTGCTAGTGGAAGAGCCCAGTGGTTGGATTTTAAGAAAATGTTGAAAATCAACAGTGGATGAATCCACTGATAATGACTAACCAACCGAGACAAAGCTGGCTATACTGGGCAATCTATGAGTTCTGATTGACTTGTGTAAGTTCTGGGTCAAGGGCTTCCTATAAAGCAGTGCCTTGAATCCATACCAGAAATGATTGCAATTAAACAGCTGCTGCACTGATGGAGCTTTTATGGACCTACTGAGTAGCCTTCCTTTGCTGCTTAAGTGAAAGATAAATTCTGCCTTT
>NW_008824400.1:205998-208635 GCF_000699105.1 Pygoscelis adeliae | reverse complement strand
CGGCTTCCCCCCCCCCCCCCCCAGCAAGTAGGCGGGGGGGGGGGGCAAGAAGTTGGGAGGGGACATGGCTGGGACAGCTGACCCCAACTGATCAAAGGGATATTCCATACCATATGATGTCATGGCTTAGCATATAAAGCCGGGGGAAGAGGGAAGGGGGGGACGTTCAGAGTTATAGTGTTTGTCTTTCCAACCGTTATGCGTGATGGAGCCCTGCTTTCCTAGAGATGGCTGAGCACCTGCCTGCGGATGGGAAGTAATGGATGAATTTCTTCTTTTGCTTTATGTGCGTGGCTTTTGCTTTACTTATTAAACTGTCTTTACCTCAACCCATGAGTTTTCTCACTTTTACTCTTCTGATTCTCCCCCCCATCCTACCAGGGGGAGTGAGTGGTTGTGTGGCGCTTAGTTGCCAGCTGGGGTTAAACCACGACAACACCCTAACAGCTTTCTGAGGCACTTAAGGCCCACTTGTGCTTGTATTCATAAAACAATGCAAGTTTATAATCAAAACTAGGTTATGTGGGAAAATCTCCTGAGGAAAATCCAGGAATGAACAATCGGTTAAGGCAAGTAAGTAGACTTATGTTACTAGCCATATAATGACTGAAAATAAGTAAAGGTAATGAGATGAGGCAAGAAATAAAATCAAGTAGCTATGGTGAGGGCTGTGTTTAGAAATAGAGATCATAACTTAACCCTGTTGCTTTCAGCAGAAGCTATTAGAATATAAGCTCTAACTTCGTTTTCTGCTAAAAACAACCTTGCTTGTTTAATTCACCCTAGCCTGCATCATGCATACAATACTGCAATAAAATACAGTAATGGCTCATAAACTGATACTTAAAATGAGCACTAAAGCTTCCAGAACTACAGAATAGGAGACTATGCTATTTTCAGAAAGTGCAGTTGGCCACAGAGTAAAGGACACATGAGTATCATAACTATGGCTCAGGCTCTTGAATCAGTTGCTTTCTCACTTCATGGGCATCCAGCACAATATCTAACAGTTTTCTCTCTGTTGTTTTCCTCATCTTCTGCTATACCTGCCCAACTTTTGAGAACTGCTGCTGGAAATAACTAGATTTCCTGAAAAGATAGAAGCCATTTAATCCCATACTTGTGCCAGTCACTGTTCTGATGAATACTACTAAAAGGCTAAAAAAGAGATGCATAGCTCCACACAACTGTTCTGGTGTTGAGGTATTTCTTGGTCCCACCACTAGTAGGACATTTCTTCACTGCCTGGGGCCAGCTTTGCCATAGCATGCTTCTCCAGGCTTTGTTCCCCTCCCTGCTGTTAGCTCTTGTGGAAATGTTCCCCTTGCCCCTTTCAATACATTGCCAGTCAACCCCTAGAAATAGCACTTGACACTCTAAGAAGGGCTTTTTGTGATCAGGATTGGGAATTTATTCCCATCATAATATAGATGTCATCTCACAGGTACAAGGGTACAACATATACTTTGCAGAGCAATGCTTTCTCTTAATATACCTTTCTGCTACTAATGAGAGATTTCTTGGTTATCTGCTGACATTGACTGGTAAAAGACATCAATGTCAAGTGTCAAGATAGTTCTTCCCCAACCAGTAATGGCTGATAACAGAACCGGGTCATGATCCTGAGCCTGTAATGGGAAGGGACTTGATATAGGCAGCTTAAATGCTGCTGATGGTGATAGCATGCTCTGGAAGGGCACAGAAAAATGGAGAAGCAGGTCCTACAGATACTGAGACATCTAGATTCTTAACGCTGCAAAGGATAAGAGATTAAAAAATTTTCCATTTGAAAGACTTGTTTGAGATCTGCTTTCATATACCATGTTCAAACTCTAAAATCTTCAGGCTTTAGTTAAGTTTTCAATGCTCAAACTCCCATTAAGGAAAAAATCGTATTTTTGGAAACTGAGATGGATTTATCCAACTAGCTCAAGAGATGAAATATATACATGAGAAAACATCCACTCATATGGGATAGATCAAGAACCATTGAAAGCTTCTAAAACTTTCATTAAAATAATTCATGCTGAGACACTCCAAACAAAAGTATGGCACTTAAAACCCTGCTAAATGAATAGCATAAAAATTGTGCCATTTGTTTTACAAATGTTTCTAAAAGACTGGTAAGGCTCTGGACTCAATGCAAATTCAAGAACATAGCATGGAGCTTCTCTTCCTTCTGAAATAGCTCCTTTCACAACTGCGTAGCAACACTGTGTAGTTGTCTTATTTCAGCGAAGCCACCGAGGCGAAGGGCTCCGAAGCGGAGGATCGCGCCGGGGGACCCTTCCTGAAGCTGCAAAACCGCGGCAAAACCCGCAAAAAGCAAAGGCGCAGGGAGTGAGAGGGTGCCCCAGCCCCCCACCCCGAGCCGGAGGAGGGAGCCCCTGACGAGCGGCAGCTCTGACTCAGCGTGGGCGGGGACAAGAGGGGCGGCGGCCAAACCTCCCCATGTAGAAGAGCAGCCCGTAGAAGTGCAGCGAACAGGACGGGCAAACAGGGCGTGGCGCGGCAGAAGGGCGTGGCGCGGCAGTTGGCGCAGGCAGGGCGCGCAGGGCAGGCGAGCGGGTAGGGCACAGTCCCCCTCCTGGCTCTAGAGGCCAACTCAACTGGGAGTCGTCAACCTCCCGGCAGAGG
>NW_008824400.1:194227-202220 GCF_000699105.1 Pygoscelis adeliae | reverse complement strand
GGCTGGGGGAGCTGGGGTTGTTTAGCCTGGAGAAAAGGAGGCTGAGGGGAGACCTCATTGCTCTCTACAACTACCTGAAAGGAGGTTGTAGCGAGGTGGGTGTCGGTCTCTTCTCCCAAGTAACTGGCGAAAGGACGAGAGGAAATGGCCTCAAGTTGCGCCAGGGGAGGTTTAGATTGGATGTGAGGAAAAATTTCTTTACTGAAAGAGTAGTTAAACATTGGAACAGGCTGCCCAGGGAAGTGGTTGAGTCACCATCCCTGGAAGTACTTAAAAGACGGGTAGATGAGGCGCTTAGGGACATGGTTTAGTGGGCATGGTGTTGTTGGGTTGATGGTTGGACTCGATGATCTTGGAGGTCTCTTCCAACCTTAATGATTCTATGATTCTAAGTGGGGCTGCCTTAAGTGCTCTCTGCGTAAAGAGGAGGCAGCTACTTATATCAGCAACTCTAAACACTTCTATAGACACAGTTAGGCTAAAGGATCAGTATTTTTTAATTACAGTAGACAGAATTCTGTAGACAGTGAAGGTTAGACTTTGTCCTTACATGTATGCCAACTGTCTGAATTTGACCTACTACAGTATTTACAGCCCAGGTAAGGAAACCAAATGTTTGCACCTTCCACCATTTGGTTGTCTCAATAGCAAGGTGATGGTGGCTTAAACAAGTGCATGTGTATCACAGGCTTAACTGAGAGGCATAGTAGTGCTATCTCTAAAACAGTTTTGTGGGTTTTTTCGCATCTGTTTACTTCCAACGTATGTGGAAGATCAAATGATACTTTGGCCACTATCGCATCAAAAGATATATCTGCCCCCATCCCAGAAGTCTAAGCAAGATCTTTCACTATTACTTGATTTGTTGGAGAAAGCATAAATTCTTCCCTCTGTGACTATAATGTATGTTGGTTTATAAAATACATTTTCTATAAGGCTAATTTAAAAAAGCATTCTGTCCAGGTCTAAGAGTTGTCACAGAGCAGCATCTAATGTTAAGCTTGCTGTGGCAGGAAAAATGTTAACTTGAAGATTATACCCAACATATTTGTCATTTGCAAGTTTTTTTAAAATTGATTATGCCACAGGAATTGATGTTTCATTAGTACTTGCATATGTATTAAGTCACCCATACTTGCTGTACTGTAGTCCAAGATGTCTAAAGACATGCTGTAATGCTGTAATACAAGACCATATTCTGCTATTTAATTGTCTTCCTGACTACTACTACTCCCATGCTCTTGGACCTACATGTAAAACACAGGAAGATTGCCACTATATTTGCTACCAAGAGCTAAAGGTGGAAAATGGCTAATTGCAGAAAATTAAGTTTAAGAACACTGGGTAAAATATGAAGTTGAAGGTAAGTTTAATATTCTAAGAAAATAATTTTTAATGTCTGGAATCATCTATTGAATACTTAGGATACCCTAGAAATCACTTTTTCTTAATTCTAGCCCCTCTGATTTACTATTCATGAGATCAACTGTAAGATGATGGAGGAAAGGATGGGGAAATGAAATTATTTGGGTTGGAAGGGACCTTAAAAGATCATCTAATACAATGCCCCAGCCATGGGCAGGGACATTTTTCACTACCAGATCAGGTTGCTCAAAGCCCCGTCCAACCTGACCTTGAACACTTCCAGGGATGGGGCATCCACAACTTCTCTGAGCAATCTGTTCTAGTGTCTCACCACCCTCATCGTAAAAAAGCTTCTTCCTTATATCCAATCTAACTTACCCTCTTTCAGTTTAAAACTGTTGCTGCTGGTCCTGTCACTACAGGCCTTGGTAAAAAGTCTTTCTCTGACTTTATTATAAGCCCTCTATATATTGAAAGACTGCAGTAAGGCCTTCCCCAGACGCTTTTCTTCTCCAGGCTGAACAACCCCACCTCTCTCAGCCTTTCTTCATAGGAGAGGTGTCCCAGCCCTCTGATTTTCGTGGCCCTCCTCTGGACCCACTCTAACAGGTCCATGTCTGTCTTGTGCTGCAGCCACCAGAGCTGGACACAGTACTCCAGGTGGAGTCTCGAGAGTGGTGTAGAGGGAAAGGATCACCTCCCTCAACCTGCTGGCCATTCTGCTTTTTACGCAGCCCAGGATACAGTTGGCTTTCTGGGCTGCAAGCACGCGTTGCTGCCTTATGTTCAATTTAACATCCACCAGAATCCCCAAGTCCTTTCCTGCAGGGCTGCTGCAAGATATGTTTTTCTTCAGTCATAATCCTGAATCCCATGAAAGATGTTTACATGAGCTCTTTAGTCAGTTAAAACTCATACATTTATGTTAAATTAATATTTTAGTATTAAAAGTTGAAGACTTGGTTGCATGTCCAAAATTGTTTTTACTTAGTTTTGCGCTGAAGCTTGAGGAGCAACTTATTTTTTTGTATAGAACACATGGCAAACTCTCTAATGCTAATTGCTCTGACAAAGTTGGTACACTTCCTAGCACTAGATAATCAAACAAATGATGAATTCCACTTCACTCTCAAATTACTTACTCTAAGGACAGTAATTAGCAGACAAATCCAAGTTTAATGGCAATCATGGAAGACAAGAATTTAAATGAAAATTCAAGAATGTGCAAGTACTGAAAACAAAGGTACAAACAGAATCATAGAAAAGCTGGAAATGGTGGGGAAGAGAGGGGAGGATGGTGTGCCTTTACTGCCAATGCAGTGCATACTTAAGCAGTCAGTTGTTTCCAGAGGAGTAAATATCAGAATAAATTTAGGAATACTGTGTTCTAAATTGTTATGACTCTATGGTTTCCTCAGCAGTAACAATGACAATCTCTGAACCAGATTGTAAGAGATGAAAGGAGGGAAAAGGAAAATAACTGCTCCTTTATCCTGTTATTGTTACAGTGCTGAGCCACTGAATCAAGAAAGAAAATTTCTTTTTATTGCATGATCAGCATTACATATAGGTTACCTAAGCTGCAATATTTGTTTTTGTTCTGAATGGCAAAGTCTGTGCTGCATGTAGCTAATCAACTTGCTCTTCTCTTTGCTTCGCTGCTCAGTGCTGTTATAGTCCTGTTTCTGAAAGCATCCTAGAAAACCATCTGGTGGACTGCAGTACAAGGATCATGCCAAGCAGAAGACAGGTAATTACAAATAGAACACTTCTAAAACAAACCATTATTTAAACTGGCCAGGTTCTTGTGATAAAATGTTAATATAGTTCCCTTACTCTGGAAAAACACTACTAGCCAAAGATTTCAGCTCCTTATGGTGACTCAGGCAGCCTTTCCGGTTCACAAGACAGCCTCTAATGTGCAATGCTGGACATGATGGATGAGAAATCAAGTCTGATAACTCTCAGGTCTACTACAGTACAGACTCAAATGCACCATGAATTCTTAACAGAATAATAAAGCTCCCCACAAATCTGAGGCACTTAAGCTGCTGGCTGAAGTCCAGATAGATTCTGGCTACCACCATGTTAAAACAGATACTCAGGTTATGTCTACACTATAAGGTAAAAGAGGGTCTAAGGTATGTTTAAGGATACCAGTCTGATACCTCTGTCCACAGGGTCAGCCGTGACTACGGATATTTCTGGCTCTTGCAGAGGCTAGAAGTATAATTGGATTCAAAGAGGAACAAGTAAAATTAGGTTCCTACACCATGACTGCCAGAAGCTGGAAGGCAGGAGGAAGCTGCTAAGAGGATAATCGCACCATACAGAACATTTCATTATATTTCACACCAGACTGAGTTGAAACTGGGCTGTCAAACTTTGTACACAGCTCAGAATCAGTGTCCATATTGCATTTGGGAGAGCTCAGCTGGAGTCACCTGCTCCTTCCCAAGCCATCCATGCTATAGGAACAAGAATCTGAACCCATGTGAAGGCATCCAGCCTTCTGCTCATCAGTGCTCCAGAGTATAGCTTAAGCTGCAAGCACTAGGCAAACCTAGACATGAGAAAAGGCTTAGGTTCTGCTTAGCTGGTAATAAAGATAAATCCCAAAGAGACTATAAGAGTCTCCTCAACTAAAATACAGAGGCTACCCACCACTCTTCATCTGAAGTCTGTGGGGGACAGATGATTCTTGGTTAAAGATACACACAAACTCAACCAGCATCTAACTACCACAGTGACAAAGCCTATATAAAAAAGATGGATACTTTAATCTTGATTTATCATGAGGAGAGGATATCGTGATAAAAGTAATATCCTTGTAACACAAGCATGTAATCCCCCTGAAATGAGCTCACCTGGAATCCTTTCGGACTCTTGCTTTTTCAAAGGAAAATGTAGCTTGCCTGTTCAAATCATACAGCTGTGTTGTCGGCTCTGCAGATACACCTTCCTTGGCTCCTCTCCTCTTATCAGCAGAGACTTGAATCCCTGAAGCCACTTTAAATGGAGAAGGCTGAAGAGGGTGCTCTCCTTGAGTGCTAACAACATCCTGCAGCTTGTTCAACTGTATACACTTGCTCTGAAGTTCCTTGGTGAGTTCTGCTATGACCTTAGTCTGCATAGCCAGCTGTTCCTGAAGCTCAGCAACACGATTCTGACCCTCTTGCAACTCTTGATCTTTTCTCTTCAGCTCCTTTTCCAGTTCAAGCACCCTGCTGCAAAGAACATCAGCTTGCCCATTGATCACATTGATGCCTAGACCTGGGTCCTTCAAAAACTTATGGTTGCCAGCATAGCCAATTGAGAGGTTTGCTACGTGTCTATTCGGCTGCCTCAGATGCTTGGGTTTCACTGATCCATTCCCCATTTTGTCCAGAGACCTAGATGAGAAAATAAATTTGCAGTTTTATTTCATTCCCCAACAAGAAGAAAAAAAAAAATCATGGAATGGTAAGTAACAAATTTAGTATTTAACTGGCAGCTGAATTTGAGATATACAACTATAGTAAACATAGTCGATTACTTTCATCCTTTCCAGTCCTGAAAGTCAGAGTAGTAAAGGGCAAAGAGAAGAGGTAGGTAGGCTGGTGGATACAAAGCAAAAGATCTGATGGCTACCACTTTTTTGAGAGTTGAAGAAGGGACGTGTAAGCTCCTATCAGCCTAACAAAGACAAAACAAACTGCAGGAAGGAGAAAAGCTTGTGTTCTACTGCTGAAGCAAGAAAAATGTTAGAAGCAAAAAAAAAAAGTTGGATCACTTCCCTATTGAGGAATAATTATTGATAACACAGACTAATTTAACCAGTGGGTGCATATCTGCCTGGCATAAAGGATATGTGATTATTTAGCATATGTGTTAAGAATAATTGAAAATCAACTTTAAGGCTTATGACCATAAAAGAACAGTCATACTTATCAGAAGAGGGGTCTGGCTAGCTTGTAAACTATCTCCAACCATGGCCATAAGGAGATGCTCAGGAAAGGGTATCAACAGGATGAGCATATAGGCTGCTTGACTGAAATACTGCCTGAAAATTCAGATTTCCTGAGCCTGATATGCATTATTTAATCCTCAATGGATCTCTAATCCTAGTACTTGTCCCATTTCCCTTCTAACCCCTGTAAACTTCACATCTGCAGACTCTGGCAGGACCCTAGCAAGGAGTTGCACAGGTCTGCTTCTTGCATGGAGAATTACCTCCTTTTATTTGTTTCTTCCAGTACAAAACCAGGGATATCAAAGTTAGGAAAAGCCAGCTTCAGAAAGATTTATCTCTATTTAACTTCTTCTATACCATTTTGTAAATTTCTGTCCTACCTTTCTGCCTGAACATATGCCTGAATTCTTTCCCAGAATGACAAGTCCTAGCTTACTCAGTCCTTCCTCATGCAGACAGCACTCCGAAAGTTTTACCAACCTTGCTGTCTTTTGCTGATGATGAATTCAGAACAGCACAGAGTTAGACCGAATTTAATCCTATCAAGAGCAGGCAGTTGGCACTGTTTCTGGAGCTCTCTTAATCATTTAAAACTGGCTCACATTTGTTAGTGTAATAGCAGCTACTGCTGTCAAGGAACAATTACCTTTTATGGGGAATTACCCCTTTCCATTGTCTACTCATGAAAAGTGACCAGGAAAAAAAAAAGAGCTTGGACTCCTGTCAGAACACCTGTGCTCCAAGCACTTTCTGCAACTAGCAGCCTTCAGTAGATTTGCAGTGACCCACCTTCTTCCCTGGACACTATCTTTGGTGTATTTTATTGTATCATTTTAAGAGGAGCAAGGAAAAAGTGCCTGCTGCTTAGGTCAGCCTGTATTAAATGCATAAGTTGAGAGGGGGCGGAAAAACCTAACGTGTTGCTTTTGGGAGTCTAGTGTTCAACAATCACTAACCCACTGTACCCCAAAACTAGTCTTGGGGAGCAACGCCTGCCTATAAGTCCCATC
Organism: Pygoscelis adeliae; assembly: GCF_000699105.1. Classification (NCBI taxonomy): domain Eukaryota; kingdom Metazoa; phylum Chordata; class Aves; order Sphenisciformes; family Spheniscidae; genus Pygoscelis; species Pygoscelis adeliae. The sequence goes on along the minus strand of NW_008824400.1, from coordinate 195,893 downwards.
TGTGGGCCACAGCAGTACCAGGTTACAGTTTGGTTTAGTTCAAGCCTAAGGAGACCTCTACCAGGAGAGAAGGAATGAGGTTCGGGCCTTAGCACCACATGGAGCTTTTCCCAAAACCCCTGCTCAGGCTCTTGATGAATCCTGTTCAATTGTATCCTGCTATTGCAGAAGACCACAGCACAGAAAATACCTGTCTTAGATGAAACAGAAAATTGTTTCCTTGGACTCTGATTTTTGCCTCATCAATAAGCTATTTTAATAAGTTTTATAAAAGTACTGGTGCGCTAACCAGGCAATCATGCTGCTATTGTGATCAGTCATCAGCAGGCCCAAAGTAGCTGTTGGTCTGCCTCATGAATGAAGTACAACTTTTCTCTCTTCATTTCATTGGAACCGGGTCAGAACATGCCCCTGACAATGTACGCTGATCAGACAACAAGAAACAAATTGGGAAGCTTCAGCAATTTGCTTTTACTGGCTAGTATAGCCATACTTTTAACATATGCACAATTCTGTTCTGGTTTGCAGCCTTTAATGGGTTAGAACTGAAATACTTGACAAGGTAGTAGCTCACATTGTTTTAAGGAAAACTAGATTTGCAGTCTGTCTTCTCAACTCTGTCTTGCTTATTGTGACTTTGCATAATATTTTTACTTTGCCCCAATTTCCTGGATGCATTTTGACAGCTAGTGCTTCAGCTTGATAACAGGGTAGTATATCAGAAATAAAGGTAAATCTGTACTGCACAGGAGAACTTAAACAAATTGCACATCAAGGTACCAAATCAAATAACTCTGAAAAGGGACCTATGTGTTACTGCATATGGCTTAATCAAAGATCTTAGCTCAGTATGTAACCATATTTTAAAAAAAACCAAACAAACTAAAAAAAACCCAACAAAACAACAACCAACCTAAACTAAATGTTACAATATATAGAGTAAAAATGGAGATTACAAGAAATACGTTATCACACACAACACGGTGGCAGCCTCTGCTACTAAATGCAGTGGCAGTCACTGCATTTCAAAAAAAAGCATATCACAGACATTTTAAAATGACCTTTACAAAAGGATAGGGTGACTACCCCAGAGCACAAAAAAAACTATCTACATTATACCCAGAAATAGAACAGGCTTGCTGTATAAAGAGATGATTAAAGTTCATAATATAACAACTGCACTAGAGCGAAAATGTTAGGAACTTCAGTCTTCCCATTGTATATGCACAATTAATCATTAGTGTACAATGGAACAAGCAGTCAGATCTGACAGGTCCCTATTTCCACACGGTGCCCTTTATTGGCTACTAGTATAGGAAACTCGTGGCCAAGTACATAGCAGGAATCAAGAAAAGACTGACTGGTAATTCAGCATTACAGTAGTTAATTCTAACAGAAAACTTAAAACCTTATGCTTCCAAGGTTTGACCAATCTTTACCCATAAGTAATGAGACAAAAAGCAAAACTAGAGCATGCCCTATGTTTACTACAGGGCACCTCACATGCTCTTTCGAAGGGTCTGCCACTGGCAGAGATGCGGCCAAGAACCGGGCGGACTCAAAACCCACCCAGGAGAGAAGAGGATGCCCCCGCCCGCCCGGAGCCGGCTGCTGAAAGGGTTCAGCGCAAGTCGGCACCGAGTGCGGGGGCTGCGCTCCTCGGAAA
>NW_008824400.1:184802-193714 GCF_000699105.1 Pygoscelis adeliae | reverse complement strand
GCTCCTCAGCCCATTCCACTTGCAGAGAGGTAAATGCAGGGCCCAGCTCGGGCCATGTTGACAAGTGTTTGTCCAGCTTGCCTTCCCCTGCCCTTTGGAGGGGTCCTGGCGTGACTATCCGGCACACAACTGAGCTGCAGCAGAGATCCTGCAGCCCTTGTTCTCTGAAACTGACCCCCAGGCACCACTGCACAACCTTCCTGCAAGGCACCTTCTCGTGTCCCAGGGTCTGTCCTCGCTCAGGCTGGAGCACCACGGCTCAACCCAGAATGGAGCATTGCCTCTGTGTTCAACATTGACTCCTGGAAGAGTACAGGTTTCACAAGGGCTGTTCTCTCCTGGCACTTACCTTTATGGTGATTCAAAACAGCTGTCTTCAAATCAAGGATTGTTAGACCCAAACAGCCTGCCAAACCATGAGTGAAAGGATTTTACAACAGCCGAAGAGCTGCATGTACAACTCTCCCACTGATGCTGTCAAGCAGACTTGCTCTAACCCCAACCTGTAGCCTCTAGGACACTGGCTCTCCAATTTTCTCCTCTACACTTACCCTCTTCTTTTGAGACTGTCTTTACATTCACCCCAAATTCTTTCTTGTCCCACTCACAAACTTAGAATTGCTGATCAAAAGTGCCATCACTGGAGGAGAAATACCAAAGGCAGTCTCTAAAGTCTTTGCTGGTATCCCTTCTATGTGCAATTCCTGGCAGGCCCACTAGTGAAAAATCTCTACAAATGCATATCTATGAATACTCCAGGCAACTCCATCACATACACCACTGTCAGTTTGCCTACCTATAAATCCTCCTTTGGCTTCAACAGACCTCAGTGTTCAGCGTGGCTTCCACAATCACTGCCTATGGCTGTGATGAAGCAGCTCACATAAACTCTAACAGGACCAGCCTAAGAAGGGCTGCACATTCTTTTACTTACAATGGAGTTCTCAATTACAAAAGACAAAATTATAAATAAATGTTGGCCACACACGTTTCACTGACTACTCAATAGCTGAAAACACAAATGTTATAGTGATCAGAGAAGCATGTGATGAGAAAACATGTCCCAGCAACTGCTTATGCTCTGAAAGTGAGCTGCTCTGGGAAGCAGCAATTCAGTCCGATTCCCTGAGGCGTGAGGCAGTTTGTCAGCACCCTCTTTTCCTGTTGCAAAGGTCCATAAGAAATGCAGTCAGGAGTCTGGAGACTGCTCCCTAATTATGGTACACCAGGGCTGTATGGGGTCTTGCTCTTTGTTGGTAAAGTGAAAAAGGTAATGGGTACCCCCAGTTCGCCTATCAGGAGCCTTCAGAAATTATTTTCTCACCAGCAGCCCAATAATCAGAAAGTACACAGCTACAGTGGATATGTCCTCTCATTTAAATTCCCGGATAATAAGCATTACAACTGAGCTGTTGTTGATGCAGGTTTAAGGACAAGTCCCATTTCCACTGAAGTCAAAGGATAAATTTTCATTTAACTTGTTACAGATTTTTTGGTCCTGGTAATGGCATGTAAGTTACATTGTTAGAAAACTGTTCCATTTAAAAAAAAACACTGGAGATACTACTACAGATTCCAACAGCAGTCTGGAACTTAAAAGATGTGAACAGTTCACACATTAAGGATGTTACCAACTAAGATTTTTGGTAAGGAAAACCTGGATAACAAAGCACGACTGAAAGAGTTAAACTTAGATTTTGTGGAAACAAACAAACAACAATGTAATACTCAGCACTCTATCCTCTGCTTTCATCTCAAATGCACAAAGAAACAGCCCTGCAGTAAGATTTTTAAAAGTGAGTGGCAAAAATGGAGCTCTTCTTAATAAATTGAGACCTATGCCATGTATCAGCTGCACTGACAGCCTCAGAGCAATCCTGAACACACTTCTGCACATGCTGCAGCTGGGGTGCTGGGCACAGGCACATTGATTTCACTGCATCACATGGTTCCAACATCATGGCAAAACCTACCCAAGGCAAAACGTACTGAGGGCAGGACTGTGAAAGAAATGGTCTTGGGACCAGGAGGTAGGAATGTCTACTGTCTGCACAGCACCTAAGCTTTTGTAGGAATCTGACCAGGAACATGCTTGTGTACAGCTACTACATGCTTCGTTATCAGCAGACTCAGTCAAGATGAAAGCCCTCCTATGCTTGTTGCTGCACAGCCACAGAATAAAAAACAGTTCCTATTTTAAGAGTTTGTAATTACAATAGACAAGGTGACTGAGGAGGGTGGAAGTACAGTCCCATACAAAGAAGTAAGTTGCCCAAGATCACACAGAAGTGACTTGCAGATCTCTGAAAGGGACATGCTGTTGGGGCCCTGAGGGCACTAATAAGCCTTAATGGCCCTGATCAGCCCCACCTGAGGCCTCAGCTTACACCCATGGGCCCAGGAGCTCAGCCTGGAGGTTTTAGTTCTCATCTCAGGTACAGTGGTGGAGTAGTAGTAGTCTCCAGCTTAGCTACAGCTATAGCCAACTATTAAGGTCCTTGGTCTAGACTTCAGCCTGGCTTGATCTTGGTCCTTACTATCTGACTAGAAACGTGCCTGGCAACACCAGACTTGATCTTAACCTTAACCTGTGGACTGAGTTCCTGGCTTGACCTTAGACCTGCCTCATCACCATGATGTTGCCTTATGATCTTGACTCTTGATTGGACTGGCCATGATCTCTGGCTCTGGGGCCCTGCTCAGGTACTGTGGGAGTGGGCCCTGGTCAGCAAGGCCCTTGCCTTGCTAGCTGTGTGATTTCTGTGCCCCTTTAACCTCCTGGTTCACCTTTCCTTAACAGCTTTTCTTTTGCTGTTCCCTAGCACATCAGACTACGTTAGACTATAGTCTTCTGTTTTATGCATAACTTCAGTCACCTGTAGAAGCCAGGAATCAGATAAAGAGCAACTTTATCAAAGCTGTCTACTAATATTTCCATGTAATATTGGAAGGAGCTTACTACCAGCTTAAGGACCTATAAGGTAAAAAGATATTAGGAAGACAAAGATGGGGGGATGGGTGATTCAGAGAACTAATCTGGTAAAGAAATACTTCAGAGATCACAGAATCAGCAATGCTCCCAGAAATCCCCAGCTGCCCTAATATAAAAATTCCTTAGATATATTACAGAGGCTTCTTTTTCTCCAAACTTGTTTCAGCGTAGCAAGATGTCTGGGTTACAGTTAGGGATGCTTTGGTCAACCTAGACTAGAACTTCATTTGATACCAGTTAGTTTAAAAACCTGGAAAACTTGCTACTTGTTTCGGTTTTATTGTGGGTTGTTTTGTATTGGGGTTTTTTTCCCTTTAGGCAGGTTAGTATGAGTGCACTACAGCCCAGGACTTGTGGTTAGATGCTGTACTGTGGCACGACCTGCTTATAGGTGACTCACCTCCGCTGAAAGTCACCAAGTAACACACAGCTTCTATGCTAGAATAGATGGAAACTGATGAAAAAGCTGGAGCTAGAAATCAGCACCCCAGGCTGTTGGCTTCAGCAGTCATAGTAAGGTTCTGGGCCAGCATGAAGCTGCAGAAACCGAACAGAGCCTTTTGCAGATAATGTTAGTGGAAGCTGGTTTACCAGGAGATGGGTCCTTTCAGAAAAACTGTAACTGCATTCATGGCTCAAAGATGTTTTCAGAGAGAATGAAGAAAGAAGATTTTGCCTAACAGAGGGATTTCTTTCCCTTCTGTACAGGAATGTCAAGCAATGTCACTAATTTAGATGTACTACAGCATTATATATTGTCTTCAACTTTGATGTGCTCACTAAGTGACCAGCTGTGCAATCTGCAGTAAGAGAGCTCATCCTGGGTCCAAATAAATGTCTTCTGTCTGACTTAAGAGGCTGTGATTTCTTAAAAGGCAAGGCAGAAGTTAGGCAGAGGGCTGCACCCCACCCAAAGGGGCTCCTGGCTAACTGTGACAGCAGAGATGCATAGGAATCAGCTGGGAGACCTGATGAAGGAAGCTGAGAAGGCAAAGTGAATGGCCACCATGGGAAGTGTGTGAGTGTGTGTGAGGAACAGAAAAAAAAAAAAGAAAAAGAGATTTCAACCAGACCAGCAGTTGTCAGTGGGTCTTTGTAATGAAGCAGGTAGTGATCTAGCAGCCTCATGGAGGACCTAAAGAGAGGACTGTGAGAGCATGTACATAGCAAAGCCCTCCACTGTTCCTGGCTGCTCTGGGCATTCATAGAGCTCCTCTAAGCTGTGCAAACACCCTCGAAGCTTCTGCAGAGCGATGTGCCAGCAGACAGTCTGGAGAAGCAGAAGGTGCAGGAGGGAGGCACCAGCAGACAGAGTGCCTCCTCACAATAAAAGGGAGAAGGAGCTGAAACCACTCTGAAGCAACTCAGCTCTCGCTTTCTGTTCTTTCCTGGACAGTATGCACTGAAAGAAAAAGCTGTACAATCATATTACACAAGCCCCATAGACTGAAATTCCCACTGTCCTATCTGCAAACTGCAGGGGCAGCAATAAACCTACAAAGCACAACAGGAATGTCCTGTTGTTAATCCTTTCCATTTGTATTGCTGTCTCTTAACAAGAAAGGGATGAGATGTTTATTGCCATGAAGTATCGAGGAGCAGGAACTTGAAAAGATGGGGCTTTAGATTGTGCCTTGCTGCTGCAGAATTCATGTTTTGAAGCAGAACAAAACTGATGGTATTAAATGTTGGATTGTTTTTTTTTTGTAGATAGGAATCAAACAGGTAGGGATTACAAAATAACAATGCTTCTGCTTCTTTCATGCTTTGGGAAACATTTCTATATTCTAAGAATTTTCCTCTTAATTTTGTGGCTAGCCTGTTGAATAAATAATCTAGAAGATTCACTTCTACCTGAAACATGACACACTCACTTGCCCACTGTAATCCCAGAAAGAGCGTTTTGCTTGGGTTTGGTCCCTTCTCCTGCCCATATAAAAGTTTTTTTTTATGGGGGTGGTGGTGTTTTTGCAGTTTTGTCTCATCTAGCACCTCAGGGCACTCCATCTTTGGAGCAGACCCATAATTAAAAAACAAACAAACAAAAAAACATTGTTTGAAACCTAAAGCACATTAATCATCTATGCTCTACTACTGTCAAGGAAAAAAAGAAAATCTGATTGTAAGGGTTAAACTTGTATGTACTGCGTCATCACTGATTTCAGGGGCTGTCTGGCTTTAATGGTCTGCCTCATTTCCTTAAGCATAAAAACTTTGTCAAGTGAAATACTGTCAAATGAAGCTTAAGCTTTCCTGAGGTCATACCACATTCAAAAGTCCATTTTCCTCGTTTGCTCTTTGTCAAAGTTTGCTTTTGAAACAGAACTATTTGTCAGAGTCCTGAGATCAGAATCACAGACAGCACAGCTGTTCTCTCTCTTGGCTAGAAATAAAGGCAAACAAAAATCATGTCCCCCACATTTGAAATAATAAAAGGTCTGGTACCTGACATGTGAATAGGGAGTGCAGCCACACTAATTATCAGCAGCTTCAGGATATACTTTAATCTCTCTTGTTCATCTCTATGCTTTTGAAAACAGCGAATAGCCCAAATGGGCAATGGCAAGATTTGTAGTAAATAAAAACTGCAAGTTTTTATTTAGAAGCCTCAGTGCTGACTTTCAGCAAGGTTCCTACAAGCAGACACCACTTGGCACCAGTGATTTATCACCACAGATATACTCCAAGACACCATCCCCCACATACTCAGGAGTCCTCAGGCTGCCAGGCTCCCCATGATGTGTCCTGTGCCCGGAGGGGCTGGTTGTACTGCAGCTGCTCCACCAAAATCCATGAAAGGGGGAGATGCACAAAGAACAGCAAGAAAGCAAGCGGAAGGGAGACAACCACTTTAGCCATGTCAACCAAACATCCTTCAACCAAATTCAGCCAAGAGGGGCAAAAACATACATTAATTCTGTTACAGGGATCATTCTAAGCTGGAAGATATAGGCAAGGCTGGAGTCCTGAAAAGGCAGTTGACACTAATTATTAATCTGTCTTATAAGAGCTTCCCACAAGCCCTAGAGCATTTACAGCCTCACTTCTGCTCAGACCTTTGTAAATATGCCCAAAGTTTTACCTGTGCACAAAAATTCAAGAGATGCCTCCTCCCCAAGGACCCTGCAGTCTATGCAACCAGGACACACCAGCACTGGCGGGGACAAAGGGAAGGGCAGAAAAATAGAGTCCTTTGGCCATGGCCGTCCAGCAGATCAGCAACAGTCCAGGTGTAGCACCTACAGCCTGACTGCCAGCCCCCCCCTCACAATCCCACCACTGCACACACCATGTCCCACCCCTCTCCTTGGCGAGAGATGGTGCTGCAGTCCTGGCTTGAGGCCAGGCTCATGGCAGCAGTTGTTAAGAGCACAAGAAGTACCGAGAGAGATCCTGCTTTTCATTCTGTCACCATTTGGCAGAAAAATCCTCCTCTCTTGCCTTGTAGGAAAGGCAGCTTCTCTTCCCCCTAGAAAGATCACCGGGCAAAGTTCACCATGTTTTACTGCCTCTCTTTAAAATTAATCAACAGACTGAATGACACTAGCGCATCTTGAGCAGTCTCTTCCTACAGATATGATAATGAAGTTTATGGCATACAAAAGAGGGACTGTACAAGGGAAATGGCATTGCTTCTTCATTCCCAAACAGAAACCAGTCATTTGATTACATGAAATAACAGATACTTATTTGCCATCTTTTCCCCAAATAATAAATAAGCATTTGAACACTGCCTTATTCAGTGTCAGTTCACTCATCAGGCTAGCTTCTACTTGGCCATAACTTCCTCTAGCCAAGAATACTCTAGCCCTTGGAATTGAAAGCACAGCAAAGGCACATCTGGCAACAGTTTGATAGGATTTCTGCATGGGAAAATTCTTGCCCCAAACCCTCAGGTTCCACCACTCTCACTCAGTTTGACTAATGTAGGATGAATACTGCAAGCTGGGGCAGTACAAGATCCAGGAAAGAAGTGAACTGTAACAGAGCTCCAGCTGACACAGATAATTTTGCCACCTTTGCTGGCTCTTCTGCTTTTTTCATTGCATTGAGAGCCAGCACCAAACTCCAGAACTGCTCCTTGCCCATCTTCATGGGACATTGAGCATCAGACCAAAGTCAACTGCTACCCCCTGAGGTATGGACTGTGAATGTGGGCAGCCTCCACAAAGCAATAGAGGGCACCTAAAGGGCCTGTGCTGGTACGTTAAAGAGCTTCTGTCTGGGCCATATGCAATCATTCAGGCTAAAAATAGTGCTATTAGTTGTCAGGAACAGCACCACCCACCTCAATCTGAACCATTTATATGTATAAATGTATAATATGTGTAGAGCCCTTTGAGCCAGCCTTCTACATATTGAGTCTAAACCAGTTTCCCCTTGCTGTCCTCCCCCACCACAGATGAAAAAGATCTCAAAAGTGAAAAGGAATACAAGTTGTGTATATTCATGGCGGCAAGAGTCAGGCCAACTCAAAAGGCTTTTAATGGAAAGAGATATAGTAGCTATTTTACTCTGGTATTAGGATGCAATCAAGATTTAGCACACATGAAAAGGCACACATTTTTTCCAGTTCAACTATCACATTCCAAAGCATCCTGCTTTTGTTGTTACTTTTTGCATGCATACCTTTTCTAGTTTTGACCAGGGCCTCATTTTTACATCAAATCATGTTCTTATGGGGGACTCTCTGTCAAGTCATGCATTTGAGACAAATGGCTAAGTTGAAAAGTAACAACAACAAAAAAGCCATGGACCTCAACTGCCTGTGCAGTGTTAAGGCAAGCTGAAGAAAGGCTCCAAGTTCTCATAGCTGCATAGGCAAGCTGATCATCCAGATGGGATCAGGAGGGTTGGCATAGCCCATGGTGCTACTGCCCTGTGCTGTTTAGATCATTGGGCAAGTTTCAAGTTCCTGTTAAACATCTATCATCAACAGGGACACTGAACTAAAAATTCTCCTGTGGTGCTATGGAGAGATGGCATTTTCTATGTTCTTAATGTCCTTCAAGAGGCAAAAATTACTAATTTCTATCCCTGGCCAGCCTTTCAAAAATAAAATTTCAGTAATGAAAATATTTTAATACGAGTTTTATGATACTTCAAAACTGTATTGTATTTGGCACTGGAAGTAAAAATGAAATGGTAATTTGAACAGAAGATTAATATTATGGAAGAAATATTGTCTTGATGACTTCAACAAGGTCAAGATTTGACCCAGCACTTATAGTCTATGTCAAAGTTTCCCAGGGGGGTTGTATCTTGCTAATGTTTTTCAGTTGTAGACATATTGTAAATTTTAATCAAACTACTACACCAGAAACTCTTTAACATGGACCCAGTTACAACTGCCTGTGCCATTTCTCCTATAGCATCCTGGAAGATACATCTTTCTAACAATACAACTGTAGCCTGTCTAAATGCACTGTGTGACCTTAACAATAGCAATCTAATTAAAATGCTACAAGAACATGTTCAAGGCAACTATTTAGCTATTAGTTTTGTAACATGGGACATCACTACTCATGACCATTTGCTGTGGCAGAGAACATATCTTGATTCTACTGAACCCTCTAAGCAAAATCAGATTGACATCATACAGCAAAGTCACACTGAGGTGGATATAGAGACAGCTGGCTACTTGATTTCTGAATCCTGTGACCATGGTTATGAGGTTTCCTAGGGTCTGAATCAGTAAGATACTTCAGGCTGTACATAATTTTAAGCACAAGAACTGGCTCACTGAGGCTCCAGATAGGAACAGAGCCAGGAACCACACCACACACTACCATAGAAGCTGTTTGCTCCACACTACTTTCACGCTAATACCTTATAAAGACCTTGGGAACAACTACTTTTTTCTCTTCAGTAAGTACACAATGACTATCACTTCTCTATCTCAGAAAATATTCTACAGTAC
>NW_008824400.1:171850-184787 GCF_000699105.1 Pygoscelis adeliae | reverse complement strand
GTTCAAATTCTTCATTCAGCTTTTCCACGCTCCCTTGAGTGGCACAGTCTCTTTTGTGTTAAAGTTTCTAAGAAAATAAATGGAGAGAAACTATATGTAATCAGGTGGCTCAGTACAGAGCAGAGAGACAATACACCATACATTGCCTGCCCTGAAGCATTTATAAGCAACAGTAAACAACACACAGTGCCTCAAGAATGCTAGTCTTATTTCCATGTTGTGAGAGGAGCATTCCTGAGATTCATAAATGAAGGTAAAGAATATGCTAAAATGAAAAAAAGTGGGAGGCAGCTGAGCTCTGTGAGTGGATCTGCCCTCACTTGATCCACCAAGGTAATTGAGCACATGATGCTCTGAACTTGGCATACAATCTCACACATGTAGCTTGCTGCCCTTATGTGGTTAACGTGACCAGAGCACTGCAGGATGGCACTTTAAAGAAAAGGAAAAAATCCCAAGCCTAATAAGACAGCATGGAAAGATAAAATTTAATTATTTTAAATAATTAAAAAAATATTTAAAATAATTTTAAATATTTTAAAATTAAAAGACTAAAAGAAAGGGGATTAAGAATTGGAGGTAGGTCTTGCACACGACAAAGGAGCATTTGAGATGTCTGTGAGTGAGACAGAGGTAGAGAAGCCAGAAGTTCTGGCTCATAAGGAATATAACCGTACTACATCTGAAGAAAAAGCCAGCTGAATTTAGGGAGATTGCAGAGTTTCCTCAGACTATAAGAGCACAAATCTAAGCATGTTGTGCAGGCACACATTTTTCTGTCTTTAATTACATGTATAGTTCCTTCTATGGATTCTTTATATGATTGTGTACTCACCATGTCAGCTTCTTCGCCGCTGCCCAGATCATTTCCTTTGATCTAGCAAAACTGACTCTTGCTTATGACCATGCACGGTTTTTCTTCCTCTGTGGTGTGACAGCCCTCTGTTAGCCTAAAAGAAAAAAAAAACCCCAGTAAAAAGTTAGAGGGATATAAGCTAAAAGTGTCTTGTTTGACCCATGGGGATACACAGCCAGCTATCTGTGTCCTACAGGAGGTCACATAAGCAGACAGCACAAACAGAAAAAACACATTTTAACTGGAAATTTCTAAGTGACAAAGTGTGAAGGAATTGTCTGCTTCTTCAATTCATCAGACTTGACAGCATTTCTTACACCACTATCGGTGGAAGAGTATTTAAAATTGTAATTAAATTACTTTTTATCTATCTCTTCAGGCAATTTATTTAGAAAATTTGTTAAACACATACCCATGTGTGTGGATGCATGCACAAAAGCTCTGAACGTGGAGGTTAACTCCAGAACTAGAAGACCAGGGGAGCACAGTGCCAAGACACCTGCACCAGCTACACCCCAGCCTGGGCACCACACTGCTGAAACTGCACAGGCCACATTTGCTGCGTGGACTTGGCAAGCCTGTGTCAGTGCAGGTCCTTAGTGGCTTCCTACCCCACCACAGAACTCGAGTGTCTCCAGGGTACCTCTCTCCTCTGTGCTCTACCAATCTAACCAGACAAGACAGGTAGCCACCTTTGAGCAGACAGGTTAAATAACCATAGCAGTGCTCCCTAGCATGGATGCCAAACGTGTACCACCCATACATCCTACACCAACTGGAACTGGAGGAACCTCCCTCTTTCCTCCCACCCTCCGAAGAGATCAATCTCAGTTCAGCATCCCCGGTGGTGGGAATATAGTCCTGGACTGTGAAATGAGAGCTCGACAAGAGAGGCCTGAGGATCGTCCCTGCCTCAAGGGTGTTCAGGCCTGGCGATAAGCCCTTCTAGGTCCCTTTGCACTTCCCCTCCCTGCCACTTTGGTCTCCTTTCCTTTTCCCAGCCGCTCTTCTCCGGGCTACATTTCAGTTTTCTGTTCAGTGCGGACATCTGGTGGTCGATCTGGTGATGGCAGCTAAACAAGGGAAGCTGAACAAGAAGGCGCAGGGTCTTTTTTCTTACACCTTGCCCTAATGATAGGAGAACCAAACTCTGCTATGCAGCAAGGATCTATTTTCGGTTTTGTTCCCCCTCTACCTTGCCACTCGTCTTCTCCCCTCCTCAAGCCTCAGGGACCTGCTGCTCCTCCTCACCTGCTGGGTGTTTAGAGGAAAGGGCCGGCTGCACACCCAACAGACTGTGGGTTGCTTCTGCAAATGCAAATGTGCCCAGAGCTGGAGAGGAGGCTGTTTCAGCTTGGGACTTGATCTGCAGAGCAAGCAACACCCCCCCCCAGCAATGTCAGCTACATATATGCTCCATATTGCAAAGAACAGCTTCAGTCAGTCCTGCCTGGTGCAGATAACGGCATTTTACTCCTCCTTCTGACAGCCAGGAGGAGTTAGCAGCAGGCAGCGTTTCCAGGCAGTGTGTGTGACCCTCCCGGACCACCCCCATCTGCCTGCAGTCCCCTACCTCCTCTTCTTCTTGGATTTTGTGTTTTCCAGTACAGGCTTCATTTCCTCCTAAATAAGAAGGGAGGGAGGGGATATTTGCCCTTCCTGCAGTGTTACCATGTCTATCGCATCCTTGGTGGCCACTGGCACCTCTAGGCTCTGCAACAATCTGTTGGTCAGGAAATCCCATCACTCCAGGCAAGCTGAGGCACATCCAGTGAATAACCTGACAAGGAGAAAGAACAGCTCTGCTCTACAGGCAAAATGTGGACATATATGTTGCCCATTAAAAAGGAGGTGGGTGGGGAGAATGCAGATAACAGTCAGAAAGAAAACCCAAAGACGGATTACTATAATATTCCTAATCTGGGGAAAACACTCAGGAAGACTGCATCAACAGAGAGCAGTTCTTGAGTGCTCCAAGCAAAACTTATTAAATCACCAATCAAGGTGTCAATTACTCAGTGCTTCTGCAGGAGGGCTACTCTCAAGCAGGCTTTTTCTGGGACACTTACATGACTGACCTCCTTAAGAACTATTTTTACAGCTGCTTTATCAGAGGACAACTGCCTTAGCACTGTGACAACTAATCAGGACGCACCTCATCTGCAGGGGGCATCACTGTCCAATATCTTACTTAAAGAAGGAGTCTGAGGAGCCCATGGAAAGCGCCATAGAAAATGCCCTGCACAACTGCATATGAAACCATCTCAGCAAAACCGCCCTGTTCCCTGCTAAAGAAATCATTAGTTTCAGTTCCAACCTTTGTAATCAAACTAGGCTCTTGTGGGAATTCTCAAGAGAGGCAAGCTGGAATGCATGTTCTCACTGCTGAGAGCTATTAACTTATTTTGCTTCCTATAACATTGACAGAGGAGGATATCCGGAAAACTCTAGAAGATAAAACTCTCCTTATCTTTAGAAACAGCACAACAGTGCCAGCACCATGCAGATCTATCTGAGGTGAGATGCCCCCCACACCTGAGGGACAAATCGGCTTTCCTGACTCACTTACTGCACCATCCCCAAGTCACACAGAACTCATAGTGCTGCTGTGCAGCAAAGCCCACGAGCAATGGGCAAACAGTAAATTTGCAATGGCAGAACTGGCTTAGAACCAATGGCAAATTGTGTCACTCATATGGACGCATAAGAAAACAAATTGTAGTCTGAAAAAATATGCAGAAGTAGGTTTTTACCAGAGCTGGCATGAACTTTCTGCTTTTCTTGGTTTTGCTTTGTTTTACAGCCACACAGTTTAGCAAATGCAGGATAATTCAACGGTGCTCTCAGCTTTATCCTGTTTGAAAAGCAGCACATGGCACTAAGCATCTCATAGATGCATTTTGCAAAATTCTCTACGTCCTGCACTTGGCCCAGATCTGTACTCTGAAATGGGTCTGGTTGCAAAACTACATTTTTTATTTTGCCCCTCTCCCCATGTTCCTGATATATAGCATCAATGCTAAAATGTCTGAATATCACCAAAAAATGGGGCTGAATTAACACCTAATATTTTTTGCACAATTTTTGTGCTTCAGCTCCAACCTTTTCCTAGATGTAACTTCTCTTTTTCATTAAACTTACTGTGTCAACGTCACAACAGATCATCCTGTGAGGCTGAACACTAAACCCAAACTGATTTCAGTTCATGCTACCTAGATTACCTGCCACAGTGAACAAAAATCCACCCTGAGAAATACTATTAGCAACACAACACAGATCAGAGTTACTGGACAGGGATGAAGCTGTGGTATCAGCTGTGCATAGCCCTTTGCTGAAACAATCCTCTCCCGATATGCTTCCACATATGCTTCCACATCAGCCTCTGGTCCCCCACGGTCAGAGTCCATTAGAGAGTTTTGCCCTTAACTTCGGTAAGCAGGGAAACAACTCAGGCTCTGCCTGTATTTCTGTGTCGGCACTGCTGTACAGAGCGAAAGGCAAAGACCACTTTTCATATACTTCAGGGAGGAGATAATTGGCTGCAGATGTCTCACAGCTGTGCACAACACCTTTGTTGCTCCAGAAACTCATTGTAAATCTGTTGTTTAAATGTACCTGTTGCAATTATTTTTAATTTAGAGGGTTTTGGGGACATCTCTGTACCTGATGCTTATTTATAAATATCTGTAAGGTGGTTTGGCTTGGGTTTAAGACCACATGCAAACCAAGGGATGAATTCTGAACCTGCAGCCACAACATAGCTCCTCCCACATAAGCCTCAGAATCCCCTTTCCTGGAACATAGTTGTATTTTGTTAATTAATGCTACAGACAGAAATAAGCAGGACCTTCTGCACAATGACAGTTTTGATCATCCGGGTGAGGTACGAAGATGATAGATAATTTGAGTTCCATTTTAGAATCAAGCTAGAAAATCAGAGGAAAGTACATTTTTCACAAAACACTCCCAAGTATTGTTGCTGCCTCTCCCCTTTTCACCACATACATTTACAGGACAGAACATTTCCACAGAAACTGAATTTTCTTACAGCTACAGTCTGACTTCACCAGACTTTCACATAGTAATGACACCTCTGTCTCCCATTAATTCCAGCAGTATGCTACTCTGGGGTCAAGACAATTTGGCTTTGATTATTGAATCCTGTTTTACCATATTCAGCTTCGGATGAGCTACTTGCTCTCCAGTGTTCTTCATACTAGACTAGAACCCATCTAGTCTACAGCCAGAAGTAATAGAGTAGACAATACAAGGCAAAAATGTGACACTGTGTATTTTATAAGGAAAACAAAAGCTACGTCAACTCTGGAAAGCACAAGGGCTTCCACTTGGTGCACTCATTTGCCCCAGAAGATATCTGTGCTGCTCTTTAATTCAGTAAATGTTTCTGGGTCTTTCTCATTCTGCTCATGTTTCATGTTTTCCATTGGTATCATCTACCCCACATCCAGTTATGTTAAAACTGAAAATTAATTTTCCTGATACCTCCAGTTCTTCTAAGAACTAAGAGTCTCATGGATGAGTAAAAACAATAATATTGGGAATAAATTATCAGAACTAGAACAAAGTCCTACATGGGTTAATTGTAGGAAGCCTAATCTGAGAATGTTAACTGAGATTATTAACCTTAGGAAATCTTTACGACAGGTGAGCTATTTCCCAAAGAGGAACACAACTTTTAGACCTATCTCCATAGGGATGAACTGACAGCTGTTTAAAAAAGTATGCTCAGAGTTGTACATCTACATAAGCAATACAGTATCTGAGCATGCAAGGGACATGCATTGTCTCAAACGCATCTTTTGATCAGTTCCTAGAAATTCAGAAGGATCTCAAAGAACTCCCATATTTTCCCTTGTTTTCTCCAAAACATAATCAAGTTGAACAAATCCCTCTGGATTTGGATCGATTTAGACATTTGATATGGCAAAGTTTAGTGCTTTTCCCCTTAGCAGTGTTACTGTACATTTATTTTGCCAATCTACTGTGTTAAAAGAAACCATGACCTTGTCAAGCCAGGACACAAGAAATAGCAAAAGTGAGTATACAGCATATATAGAATACTTCCAAAAATAATGAATCCCATAGGAAATAACGGCAAAGTAGAAAAAGCTATTTTTAACTTAAATATGGACTTTGTGACAAAGCAGTTTCTAACTCCTCAGCAGAGAGCAGTTAACCCACTTCTGAGGCAACAGCCATTTTACACATTTTATAACCAAGCTGTCAACATTTGGTCACATTTCAGCTATTTATTGCAAACACAGTGAATAAACTAAACATGCACCACCACCACCAATATAAAAATGTACCTACTCATACCAAGTACATTCTCCTACTGAAAACAAGAACATGTTTACATGCTAAAGGAAATCTCCCTGTTTGGAATTGGAGGCTAAAATCTCATCTTCTCCTAAGGGATTTAAACAGCTGCAAGGTGAGAGAAACAAACTCACTTCCCAATCCAAGTGTTTGCACACCTGACTGGTACTTTTTCACCCAGGGATATAATGTTTTCTGCAGGGCAGAAAATGATGACACTCATGATGACAGTTTCCTGGCTTTGTACTGATTAGTCATATAGCTTCCTGAAGGGGAGGTTCCTACCCCTAGAGATTCTCTTTCTCCAGGGCATTTAGGCATGGCTTTAAGTAAGCCATTGTGCCATTCTATCTTTCCAGCTGGCCAGGTTTGATAGGGAATATGATGTACCCAGTCTACTCCATGATCTGCAGCCCATTCTTGCATGGTTTTGTTTTTGAAAGGACTTTCATTATCTGACTCTAGCTCAAGTGGCACTCCATGGTGACAGATATGCTTGTTTATTCCTCCTAGGATGCTACTCCTATTTGCTTTCCCAGCAGAAAGCTTCTAGTCACCATGGTGATAGCTGTACTACTGTGAGACTGCAGCACCTGCTGGTCTTGCTGGAACCAAGGGGGGCTACATGACCTGCTGGCTTCTCCAAACACGCATTTCTCCCATCATGTGCGCTGTTTCATGACTCACACTTTGTGAGCATGTCGTATTATTGCACAGATCTCACACTGCCTAACTACTTGCATTATGGCTTCCCAAGACAAGCCTAATCTCTGTTTTCTGTCCCAGTAAGAAATTCAATCCCTTGCAGCATGCCAAGCAGTTTTGTTCTCCATCTGCTCCTATTCCAAATCTTTGTGTTCAGGTCAGGCCAGCTGGTCAGCCTGCTCACTGTTTCTCTTTCTGAATTGCTTTTGAGACAGATAAAATACTGTCAAGAAATGAGACATTCTAAAGATGACCACAGAAGAACAGAAAAACCTATTTCTTTCTTTGTTGGCACTGTCTGGTTTTGGCTCAGTGAATGCAATGATTATAGTATAAATGAGAATGGGGGGAAATAATGTGTTCACAATACCCACTAGTTATTTGTAGCATTTGCAGCTCTGCCAGCCTTGCTTCGGCTGTGCAGTGCAATCTGGAAAGCGGATTTCTTCTGCAAGATAGAGACCGTTATTTCTAGCAAGAGCCGAAAAGAGTTAACACTTCACTTTGTTTTAGTACATGCTGAAGAAGAACTGCTTACGCAAGACACAGATCCTTCAATGCGTGATGCATCTGGAAGGGTCTTCAAGCTCTCCCACTGAAATCAGTAGTACTCTATAAACGTAAAGAAATGTATAGGGTCAAGGACTAATCCATACTCCATCTGCTAAAGGTGGCATCAACCTTATTTTTACCTTTTTCAGGAAATGCAGTAAAGAGATGCCTTTCACTTCACTTGAGAAGAGATGAATCAAGTTCTGGAGGTGCCTGGTTCTTTCCAGTGTCTTAAACTACATGTGCATCACCCTGGCTCATAAGTATGACATCAGGTGAATCTCTCAGTATACAAGGCTCTTTTACCTGAAGAGCCAAACACAAATGTAATTTGACACAGACGATTAAACTAATCTCAAGAACGAGCAGATAATCCCAATCTCTAGCTGCTTTCTGTCTCTATAGAGATAGAAAGTGTGTTAGAAACACTAGTTTCTAACTTTCTAACTAACTAACTGGGAATCTCATGTGTGATAGAAACACTAGTTCAGTGTTTCTTCAAAAACTTAGTGTGTTTCCAAGACAAGTAATCTCCTCAACTTCAGATGACTTTTTAAATGCCATTTTGTTTCCAGGTGTTTGTACCTGGAAAAGCAGGAGCAGAGTTGGCCAGCCTGTTGCCATGAGCTTACTTACATCATATAATTTGTTCTATAACCAAGTAAATTCCAAATTGTAAGCCTGATGACTTGCCTGCTTACAGGAGACTGTGGAAGCAATGTGATACCAAACTGATACGTGAATGGACTGACAAAAGTAGCAAGAACGTGATTTGAGGCAACATGGTGAGAGACAACACTTAGAAAATGCTTTTGCATTTTGACCAATGCTGGTAAATGGGGTGGGGGGAGGGGAGAGAGGGAGAATGAATTTATCTAAAAACATTTTTATATGCTTATTGGGTTCATTCCCCAAATATTTGAGTATTTGTTTCCAAAAATGAAATATGTGGGTGATTGCAGGCTTGTTGGTTTTTTCCCCACACAAAGCTGGAGTTCTGTTTGGGGTTTTCGAAGCCTCTCTCTCTTTCTGCAGTTAGAGGAAAAAAGGAATTATGAGAGAAAATTTATGTTGAATCATATGTCCCTTTTGGTCAATCCCGAGAGAAACATTTCAATGAGTTCAATTTTGACTCAGTAGGATGTAAATTTACAGGGAGAAAGCTCTGCTCATGCTCTTGATGCTTTTGTTTCTTTCATTTTGCATTTTACTTTGTCCCCATCTCCAGAATATCTGAGCACTTTTCAATGGGGCATTAAGCAAGATAACATTAAGCAAGATAACATCTGTCATGTGCTGAATCTCATTTCCTTCACTCCGAAGAAGCTAACTTTCCAGTTGGTACAAAACGGGCTGTAGTGTCCTACCTGAACTGCTTGTTTTTAGCTTTATTCCAATTACAAGGTACCTATTTCAAGGGACAAGCTCGGAGAAATGAGACTCTTTATGAAATGTGCCCTGGTAAAGTTTATTATGATGTTTAATTCTCATCGGCTTCACACCACAGCCTCAGACAGTTTCCTGGAAAAGATCCACCTTTCAAGGTACATAAACTTCCTCCTACAGAAAGCCTCACTGTATTACAGAGAGGGGAAAACCTGTGAAGTTAGTCTTCATGACGAAGTTTTCTATTACCATTCATATTGACTTGCTAGCAAGTTAAATGTTCCCAGCCTGCTATTAGAACTAAACTATGCAGCTCTTCAAACATCTCAGGAAGCAGTTTATTTTCTATAAATCAAACAGTGTAAGTCCTGGCAAAATTCAACCCATTAGCAAAGGAGATGATAGTATCATACAATGTACTACTGAGTTTTCAGAGCCACTGAAAAGAACTTTCATAGCTAAATTGACTTCTTTCATGGATGACTATGAAGTGTACCAGAAGATGTAGATGAGGCTTTAAATCTTAGCTTAGTCTGACAGGGAAAAGAAAGGCATTATTTATGATAAGCAGTGCTGATGATTCACATGAAGGAACAACTCTGAACTGGAAACTGGGCATACACTAGCTCTGACACATCAAACTGTCTCACATAGATCATACTGTCTTTCCCTTTGCAGTTTGGGTCTAAGCTGAAGCACCGAGGACTGCACATGGGGTGAAAGAGAGCATCGCAGCACAACCTCTCAGTCCCCTAGGCAGCACGGTGGCTAGAGGAAGATGGAGAGGGGGTGGGAAGTCTGATTTGCTTCTCCTCACATGTGAACAATTCTGGGAATCTCATGTGTGCTAGCTCCCCTGACAAAGTTCCTCCTTTAACAGTGAGAAATAGAGCATGCAAAAGCTCTCACCAGAGGCTAGGCTTGAACAATCCACTACAATCATTTATGCACCAGGCCAAGGTTGTATGCCAGGCTCCTTGGCAATTTATTTTCTTATGCAGAGTAGCCACGGACAGTATGGAGAAGGGTCCAACACAGCATTGCCAAAGCCTTGTGGCCTGGCTGCTCAGTCCTGACCTGGACTGGTCTGAACACTGGATGGCTAACAATGAATCTCGCCTCTCTTCAGTCAGACCGTTCTGAGATGTGCTGCATCTTCTCTGTCCTAGTGAAGCTGCTGTTCTGTGCTGACCAACCTTACGGCCCTGGGGGTAAAGGTGCTCCCTCACACTGCTCCAGTACTTTCCTTTCCCTTTGCCCTCATCTAATTGGGAAGGCCTATTCACCCCACATTTGTTCTGCTTCACTATTGTGCAGAAGATAACAGGCTAGATTTACATGGGCAAACAGAAACAGTCATATGACCTATGAAGAAATTCACAGTGCAGGTAGAACACATTAGGAGCTAAAGCATTGGTTATATAGATGCAACCATGTGCTAAGCAAAGGCTTTCAAACACAAAAGACCTAGAACAGATATACATTAATACTAAGGCAAAAGGGGCTTTGTAACCTTGCACAAACCTCTTCATTCCTACACACACACACACACACGCTTTTAGAAATTATGTACCAGAAAATGCTGGACTGAGCCATTCACCATAGTCAAGTGAAGTGCCACATTGTAACATGGTGTGACACATGAGGTGGGCAGAGTTTTTTACACTCAAGATCTTTTGGATTACAGATCTGCCATTTCTCCACACAAAATGCACCTGGACAGAAGGTTTTCAAGTAGCTTGAAGCAACCATAAAACTGAAAATGATCAGGGAGAGAAAATGATCAGGGAGACACCTGGATTTGTCAGTTGTTTGGGAAAGTGAATGATTCCTGACCAGGGCTTCTCTGATGGGACCACAGACCACCAGCAGCTGCCCTGTGGTTACCTGTGTCAGTGTGTGTGCCACACTGCTCTGCCAAGCAGCTGTCCAGGACAGCCAGCTGCCCAAAGTGCCGTCTTCTGCAGGACTCGTATGAAATACATATCCCGCTGTCAGCTCCAAATTCCACAGCCTGAAACCAGTCTGTTCTCCCAACCTCTCCCCAACACCCTCCACAGGAACAACATGATGCCCTCCGATTCACCGTTATTCTTTACGTGAGGTGATGGGCAGCCTCACACAATGCGTGCAGAAGCTACACCCCGCTCTTGGCCCCATCATCCCAGGGCCGGCACTCACCCGTGGGCAGTCTTGGGCCAGGACTGCGTTGATGCTGCTCTCTGAGGCTGCTGCAACAGGCGAGACTAGGGCACAGTGAGGCCTCGTGGCGTCCCCAAGGACTGAGAACAATGGCTCCCGCTGCCATCGCTGCTGAGGGGGCAGCTGCCAACAGTCTGGTGCCAGTTCTAACAGCCATGCGCGAGCGTTCCATGTGCCCAATGGCCCCATGCGCGAGCACCCCCGAGTGCCGGCCACAGTGGCCGCCCCTGGCACTCCCTGCTGGCACTCCTGCTGCTGGCACTCCTCGAGGCGCCCTGAGCTGCTGATTGCATCCTGCATGGGTTCTCGCCGCACCAGAAAGAAAAGCTGCATTTTCTCACAAAATGCCTCATATGGGATCCCAGGAAACTGAATCTTGTCAACTGGGGATGACTATCCATCTTTCAATGCTACGTCATTCAATTTTCCTTCAGTTAGCCTTCCTACTTGCCAGGAAAACACTTGCATATAGCAGGGTTTTCCTGCTTGCTCCACAATTCCCCTCTCAGCCCCCAGACTGAGGGGACTTCCCTGAGACAATCATTACATGACGGCCGAGTTGTTCCAGCTCTCACCCTGTCTGTACCCAGCTGAGGACTTTGCCATCCTGTGGAAGACACCCAGAAACTTCTCCTGTGGCCTGCCAGTCCCCCGCTCCTTCATTGAAACTAGCTGCAATATAGGCTAAGTTAAAATGTGTCGGCAGCAGTTGAAGAACATGTAAATAAAGCAGTTGCTGGCTGCTGGGTATGGGCACAATGTAAACACATTTCTTCCTGTCGACCTTCATTATTTCCTCATCCCCTCCCACCCATATCTCTGGATTTGTTTCATTTATATCACAAGAGAGCACCCTTTGCCTGACTACAGTAAGTTTCCCATCTGCAGCTTGAAGGGCAAAAGCTGAAAACAGGAAAGTCCTTGGGCTGAAATGGACTTACAGGGAGAGGGGCACTGAAGGAAGAGCCACTGGGGAACAGCCAGTTGCATCTGCAATAGCAGTGACCTCTCCTCGGCTGGGATTGATAAATATTCACTCTCCTCTGCGTGATCCCTGTAGCAAGGACTCCTGCAATTTTTAAAACTGAATTCAAAAGTAGCAGACTAAAAATAAGGCATTTAAAAAAAACAACTGTATAACACTCTGCAATGAAAATGCTCTCTCAGTCATGCTGAAGCTAACTGAAATCCAACTCGTCCTTTCTTTCCTTCACTGTTAACTGTTCAGACCTCCAAGCAACCCAAATGCCAAAGCAATTTAAAACTACTTTGCCAGGTTATGCAAAGAGCACCATTTTGGCCATCAGGTCCTTGGCTTTCTTCCCTGCCAACGATGGCTCCCAGTGAGAATCGTGCCTGAAATATTCTGTTTGCCACAGGTACATGCCTACAATGGCTGCCAGCCAGCAAAGGAGGTGACTTTGCCTTCTAGGCCCCTTAGGCCTCTAGTACCATTCAAGACATGCTGAAGGTTTCTCTCAGCCCCTCCCTGCAGTTCCTCTGGAAGGATCTGGATCTCCCCTAACTCCTGAGCCAAGCCTGCCAGTTGCAGGTGAAGAATATCTGATACCCCAGGGCACCTGAACTCCTGCTCTGCCTGTAGGCATCTGAAGTACACCCCTGGGGTGCTGACTTTAGACATCACTGACCACTCAATAGCTTCTCTTGACTATATGCCCATTGCTAGTAATGACAGTTTACATATCCAGCTCAGATACCAGCACCTGCATTTAGATACCTTCATCCATGAGCCAAATCCCACCCCTATATTGTAATGAAAAGTTCTTTTAGACTGGCAGCCCACTGACATGAATGCAGCGATATCTCCTTCCCCTTATACTGCTGTGAATTTTTGTTGAAATCTGAAGAGCAGTGTCTCATCAGGTTTACCCCCTC
>NW_008824400.1:163128-171789 GCF_000699105.1 Pygoscelis adeliae | reverse complement strand
GCTAACTCTTTTACCAACATTGACCCGTTCAACTATGGTTAAGTGTCATGTATCAGTTCCTTAAGCTGATGAGTGCTGACCTCTTCCTATTAACAGTGCGCACAGCCTTTCACACTATTCACAGGAAAAGAAAAGATTCCTGCCTGGCTAGTTTACTGAGCCCTTTATACTCTGAAGCATTTGAAGATGTATAGCTACAAACCTGATTTTTTTTCAGAATAAATTCCCAGACCAACTGTCCAAAATCTTGGGGAACAGAAACCTTTTTTTTTGTGGACCCCCAGTTATCGGCATCAATTGTTCTAGTTCCCTCAGGTTACATTACTTTGCTCATTTCCCTTTGGTTAGTTTTCTATCTTTTGGTCTCTGAGGCCAAGCAGCTGTTTAAAACAAGCCAAGCCCCTGATATATTAATTTCATTACTAGCCAACATATTCACAAATAATTACTGAAAACCAGCTAAATATACAACTGCTACTCTTCCCAAGACATTATGCAACTAGTATTATTTTGCAAGGCAGTTAATAAAAAAGAAAGAGTTTTATTCTTTGCGAAGAAAAGCAGCATTTAAATAATCCAATGAAATATACTTCTATTATATAAATGGAAATTTTGTATAGACAGAAATATAAATGGACTTATGTAAATGCATACTTTGCTTCTAAAGAAGGTGATTGACTGTTTCTGAAATATAACAAGTATCTAACAGCACATCAACAAAAGGTGTAATGTGTCCTAAAACTCTGTATTATAAAAGCAACCTTCTGGGATTCATCAATATTTGATTTTGTGTGGACTGTAAGGAAAATTTTGTCTATTAAAAAATTAAGTGATGCACTGTTCTCATATATTTACCATTCTTTTTCCTTGAAACCTAATCTAATAATAACATACCCTGTGAATATTGCTCCAGAATATATTTTCATTACAGTCTTCTGTGAAAACAACTCAATATGTATTGCAGTTTCAAGTTTTCACTGTAAACCTGTTGAAACAGAGATTCACAGATCAGATTTCCTTCATGCTCAGATCTCAGATTTCAAGTTGGGTCTTCAAATGAGATCAGTTGTCTGTGATGTTGCTTGAGAATATGTAATTCCGTAAGCACTTTTTTATGGGGAGCAAACAGCCTCTGAATACTAGTTCTGTTGATTATCAAATTGGCTGGGCTTACACAGGGATCAAGGACCACCACCTGCTATTTCCTCTAGGCCTGATTCTGAACTGCCATACAGAAATGAGTACCAAAAAAGTAATACATTTGCTCAAACAGAAATTAAGGGGAAACAGTAACATTCTCCATTGTTAGCACCAGAGTAGATTGTTACTCTGGCAGCAGCAGTAGCAAGAAACATCATGTTGTATGCACCCCAATAAACATATCCTTTACTTGTTTTTTCTCATGTTTCAAATGCTAATTTTCTAAACTATCACCTATCCACACTGGTAAGTATATTCCTTACTAGTTGCCCTGATTTTATATCAACTTCTGCTGTCACGTTACCAGGTTACTCTTGTTGGAATTTCACTTTTTGTTGTTATTTCCTTTTAAACAAAAGATCACTATTGCCTAGTTTAGCAGATATAGCGTATCTCTGACTCCCTTTACAAGAGACTTGCTATGGTATTTCTAAGTATGAGTGGAGCTTCTTTGCCAGCAAACCTGAAGTTCAACGTATGCATGTCAAACAAACTATTGTAATGTAAACTTTGCTTGCTTGCACTTCTATTCAATACCACTGGCCACAATTAGGTGATGTGTGTCTCAGAAAAGGGATGCCAATTCATTGCCTACCATATCCTCTTTTCTATTGCTCCATAGATCTTCCTTTAACTTCTTTTATGGAAAAGCAGAACTGCAACTGTCTGAACTGCCCGTGGAAGAGGAGGTCTAAGGAAAGTGTAACTCCTTCTGAAACGACTGACTTGCTCCCAGCCCTAATTATTTCTAACTTTCTACCAACCTCTAGTAAAAACAGTCCTCCTGTATATGTTAAAATCAGCAAGAAGCACAGTTTCTCACATGTTCTGTCTTGTTTTCATACTTTCAATTTTGAGTAGGTTGGCAAGATTAGAAATGTGGAAGATGGCCCAGTTCTGAAAGACACAGTAAAGAAAATGTTAGTGTGTTTCTCTATTACTAGAGAAATAGTAAACCCTCTACCACAGTCGCACACACAAAGAGAAAAAAAAGGCTCTGCCCAGGAATGTTGGCTGTCCAAATATGTTAGTACCTTTATGGTTAAATAGAAAACAAAGTATCAAGGTGGTTGCTTTAATGCTTCCCACGGTAGCTTCAAAACACAATTCTGTTGTTAGAGGCTGCATTATCAATAGATGGATCATTCATACAAACGGGGTTGATCTGTTTGATTGACAACAAGATGGGCTTCTTTGCCCACATTATTCATTCTGTTCTGAATCACCAATGTTGAACTTTCAACCACAGCTCTTTGTGATGGTCTTCTATATACACTTTTCTCACAGGAAAAACACATTTAAAAAGCAGTGAGGCATCCCAAATGTAAATGCTATTGAGTTATCAGACAATAAAGAAAAGCAGTTGAAAGGCCAAGGGACTCTTTTTCTCCCCCCCCGGTGTTTATTTCTGCTCCCTGCACTGGTTTATGGCTTACTGGTTCTTTCATCTTTCCTATTATTTCATCTTTTGACCACTAGACCAAAGTTTGGGGCTTAGAGAGAATTCTGTAACACCCAGACAGATGCTTTGTTTTGTTTGTTTGTTTGTCGCTCTCTGGAATGGACTGGCTCCAGATGCTGCTTTCCACTGCAGCTAGAAGTCCACCTAAGAACAACTTCCCCTTCCAACCTCTGGATTTCACAGGGTACGGGAGTAAAGCACTAACAGAAAGCAGAAAATCCTGCCTCACAGTGTCATTGGCACTCAGATTGCTTTGGCTACATAAATAACTGATGAAAGACAGCTGCTTTATTCACATTTTACATTCTTCTTCCTGAAAAGTAATCTCCATGAAAGAAGGACAGTATATTTACTTGGCTTATAACGATACATCCTTTTGGGTCATACTACAGCTAAAGTTTTCTAATAAAGGAGAAAGAAAAAAACATATTCCAGAAGAGCTTAATGCAGCACAGTGGAATAATGGTGAAGTGTCTGTTGGTATCAAATGATACTTTCTGACACTAAACTCTCACTTCTAAACTACTCACTGAACTTTATCGATTTTGAGTCTGAAGTGTCAGCTTAGCAGATACCTAACAACAGTAACCTTGTAAATAGACTAGTTCTCTTGAAAATCCTTACCAGCTGCGTTCTCAAGCTAAAAAACAGCTGATGACACAGGATCCTATGACCATAAAGCACAGGTTAGGACACAGTTGCTTGACAGAAGCAGGCTATCTGGATCTGACTGACAGCAGCAGGACAGATGCAGCTGTGAGGGAATGCATCTCTAGGGATTAGCCTCTCCCTTTATGTGGGGAAAATCTGCTCAGCATGACCAAGAGGACAGAGAGGAGCTGAAAGAAAAAGCAGACACTGGTGCACTACCAAAGGATTGTTCTTTTCCAGCAGAAATACTGGAAGAAGCTCACAAGGGGTTCTGCTGCACACAACTAATACAAGAAAAGCCACCCAAAGTGACAGGGAAAATTCCCCAGAAGAATGAAGTCTTGGAAAATGAATGACATTTTGCTTATTATCAAAAAAAGTTCTTTTTAGTGCTAGATCAACTACCCGTTTCAGCTCTGTCAAGAACAGGCTGTGAGAAAGGCTGAAAAAAAAAACCCCAAACAAACCACAAACCCCCCAAAAACACGGGGAGCTATAGGTTCTTGCTTGCTCTTGTAGAGATGACAGTTGTAAATAGGCTTTTGCACATTATTGCATGCAACTGACTGTTCTTTTAATGATGATACTATGAAGCTGTATCCAAGTAGGAGAAAAGGGAAATATTTGGATGATAAAGACAGGTATTGCTCTTGTGGGCTTAGCCAGACTTCTCTACTCTTTTGAACAAGCTGGTTCTTATGGGTCCATAAGACCCACAGTTTTTGTCTCTTCACCACAAGAAGAAAGTACATCACAAAGAAATAAGTAATGTTTGAGCCATTTATACAGGAGACTTCAATGTTGCTTCTGTCCCCGTTACGCACTGAGCATCTGTCAGCACTGAGCTGGGATTTTCAGTCCTGGCTGAACACTCAACTGAGTTAACGAGTTCTTGTAAGTCCTCCTTTCAGAGAGTTTGTGATGTTTCCTTTAGGAGCTGGTTAGCCATAGAAGAGTAAGTCATTTTCTCTCTCATTTGCTACAAACAGGTGTGAACGGCTGTTTCCAAGCCAATGGTTCAACAGTCTGACAGTAGCTCAGGATGTTCAAAATTAAAGCTCAGCACAGTGGCTGCACCGAATGATGGAGCAGAGGGTACAGTGCACAATGAGACTCGTATTGCTCCAACATCAAACATCAAGTTCATTAATGCCTACAGGAGCAGCCTCTGGCTTGCCCGGGGCTGGGGAATTTGCATTCCTCTTTCAAGCACCAGTCACAGGCTCCTGCACCTGCTGCCCAGCTTCTGTGCCAAGGCAGCAGCCGCCGCCTCCATAGCAATCACTCTGGTGTGTGCTGCCTCTTCTCAGCCAGAAGCTGGCCCACAAGACAACACACAGAGCCCGCACTCTGGATGGACACTGCATAATGCTGTTTCTCCTTTTATTTACAAAGGCTTCATTCCAACTGCATAAATAACAAATTCATTTCTAAACCAGGCTAGTAGTCAAACTGTTACAGTGGAGGAGGGAAGGAGAGATTATTTTTTACAGGTAAGCTAACCCTTTGTTCAACCTCTGGCTTTCCCTAGAATTAAAAATGTAAAAAAGCAGGTTAATGAGGATAGCAAATATTGCGTGATGGAAGCTCATTTATGTACCTTATTATCATATCATCCTACTTCCAGAAGATGTGGAAAAGGAATACACAATTTTCCTCAGTTTTTTACATAAACTAAGTCCTGCCTATAAGCCGCAACAATGGGGGAAGGATGTAGAGGGG
The DNA here is from genome assembly GCF_000699105.1 of Pygoscelis adeliae. Classification (NCBI taxonomy): domain Eukaryota; kingdom Metazoa; phylum Chordata; class Aves; order Sphenisciformes; family Spheniscidae; genus Pygoscelis; species Pygoscelis adeliae. The sequence continues at coordinate 166,754 of NW_008824400.1, read as the reverse complement.
AAGATGGAAAAGACCTCACTTGATGAAAGCTGGGAGGTAAGCCTGTGAACTGCAGAAGCAGTCTCCTCCTTTCAGAGAGTTAGCCTCTTCTTTCTCCTTCACCCTAACTCAGTGAATGGGAGAGGAGGAGAGGAATCCTCCTCCACTGTCAGGGCTTGAGGCCCTCATGCTGGTGCTCATGGAATATGTAACTCAGCACCTTGTACCAGCAAATAGGCTGTAGTTAAGGACAGTATCCCTGTTGATGAAGGCTACTTCAGCATGTTCTTAACAGAATTAAAATATTAAATACTTGCCTGAAAAGGCATGGACAGAACAGAAGAAACAGCTTACTTGAAAACTCAAGAGATGCAGTGCAACAAATGGATATATTTATTCTTATTTCTTTTCTTTTTTAAATAACAGTGGCAAGATAATTGCAAATACCTTTTGTGCCAGTATGTGCTTTCGCTTAGTAATTTTGCATCCAGGGTGATCTACAGCTACAGTTTCTTTTTTTTCCATTGGGTTCTTCCTAGGATAAATGGAGTGACTAAGTATTCAGAGCTACTACAAACTTATTAGGTGTGTAACACAGTGAACTACTTCACATTCATAAACATAATCCATAAAGCAAACACACAGGGAGAATGTTTTTTTTCACAGCTGTAGTTGAAAAGAAGCCTCATCTTTTTTTCTTTTTGGCATCTTGCTATTTCAGTCAAAGTGGATTGTGTTCTCCATTGTTACTCTTTAAAAAAAAAAAGAAATTATAAAAATGCCTTAATAAAAACATACTTTCATATTTCAATGCAGTTTGTACACCAGTTTCTCAAAGACTATTATAGAAAAGTCAGCTTGTTCAACCTAATATAAGAAGAAGGTCAAGTATGGAAAATTAGAGTCACAAAACTGTATAATAAAAATAAGAATGTCTGCAGCATACAGTGGTTAGTTGTGAACAACTGAAAGAAAGAAAAACCTCCCTAGAAGTTGTAAAATAGTCCAAGATACATAGCTACTAAATTTTTGTAGCAGGTGTGTTTTCTACCACAGCCTTGATTTTTATTACTTTATATTTTTTAAATAACTTAGAATAATAATGAGTTTGCCTACCAGCAGCCAACTCAAAAACATAATGAAAAAAAAACCCAAAACCACAGCCACCATTACAATGGTGGGGAGAAACTCTCCCCAGCAGCCAATTTGTTGTGTCCAGTCCTTTCCCTTCTTAGCAGTCCCAACCAGGCAAAGTTCCTGGCTATATTCAGCTTATTAGGAATGGAAGTTCTTCAATGCAGACTTGGGTTTCACTGAAAGGAATGGTGATTATTTCCCCGCCGTAACCTACTATCACCTCTGCAGAGTCCTTGTAGCAGCAAGCTGCAGCAAAAGGAGGGAGAAAAATATTCCATCCAGGTGTGAAATGATTCATAGGTGGCATCTGAGCTCTTCAAAGGATTTTGTCAGCACTGTCCTCAATCAATACTTAAGCCTGAATCACAGCCGAGTGGACTGTGATTTTATTTCATCTGTCAGATGTGAGAAGCTGCCTGTTTGTTCTTGAGTTAACTTGTTTCATCTTTGCTGACACAATATCACAACTGACTGTACATTTTCCATTACTTTGAATGCCACTCGGTGTACAGAAAAATAAACCAAGCCATGCCCCTTGGTAACCCACATAATGTAGCAATGGCACAAACAGCAGCCATCTTGTGCACTAGACTCTGCCCAGAAGCGCTGACCTGAAAGGAAGAGGAAAATGTAAATAAGTAAAGACAATCATTAGAATGATGTAAATCTTCTCAGGCAGCTTCAGAGTGCCTCAAATAAGGATCCTGTGAAACCGAGGTTTGTGTTGTCACAGATTTTCAAGCTCAGAGTCTTTGCCTGTCCATCTTGCCACCCTGTGTAATGCAGACTGTCTGTGCACTAATGTGAGTAACTCTCCCTTCCTGTCCTCTCCCCAAAATAACTGGGATTAATCAGATGGAACTGTTACATCCCCTTGTGATATCCCAGGAAAGACCAACACAGCCTGAGGAGAATCCTTAGGGTTGTGGTGTACGGTTGTCTCTCTGCGGTGCTGCAGAGTGGATCAGAAGAGTTGGGATGGGTATATCCATGGGTACCTCTAGGTGTGAATGTACCAGCTGCCTGCAGCAGTGACAAGAACACCTGACTAATGGTCAGTTCCTTGGGATATTGGTAGTTCTAAGACTGAAGTATGGCTTAGGGGTGAAAACACAGACTATTTATATGCCTGCTTAATTCTGTGTCTCCACCTATGCACCTGATTAGTTTTCGCTGCTGCCGTGATTTCAACTTAAAAAAAAAAAATTTGAGCGGCAAAGCACAAGCCATAATGGTTCATATATCCTTCCACAACTAGTAAAATGAAAGAGTTGATGAGGCTATGTTCAACCAGCAGTAGAATAAAAGCCAAAAATAGGATGTTGCTTAAATTCATTTTTCCCAGCCTGGACTCTAAATTGTTACCTGGTTTCATGAATGCATTTGCCCCAGAATGATCTCTGTGCAAACCCCATCCCTGTCTGAAAGGCTAGATGCATAAAGGGATGCAACAGCTGCAGAAACATCTGCTTGGAAACCAGAGTGCTCCGTATAGTACTTGTGAGGAAGTAGAGATTCCTTTGAAGTTTAGAAAGTATTTTTTCCTACACTGAATAACACAAGAAATTAAGACACAAAATTACTTATTCTAATTCCCATACCCTAAGAGAGAGAAGGCTTGAGAGGGTTTAAGATAAAGACTGACTGTTCCCTTTTTTCCAAGAGTCTCACATTGGAGGGGGGATTTACACTGATGCTGTGCACCATCTGTTGAAACATGTAGCATGCTGTTTGGTTTTAACTGTTTGATGCTTGCTCTGTATCCCATTCTCTTCATTTATTCATGCGGGTAACCTCTGACACAAACCTTAGTGTCTTCCATCTGTCCTTCTCAATGTGATTCTCGGGACTTTCACTTTCATATGAAGCCAAGTAAAGTGCTGCAATCAGAAGCAAATACAATATGTTAGGCCTACTGGCATTTTAAAACTTGCTCTCCCCGGAAAGTGGACTGTATAAGTTAAACGAAGCAGGCTTGTATTATCCATCCCTCAGATTAGGGCTCCAGAATCCCATTAGGAAGTATAGCATTGTTTATGATTACATCCAGACAATACTAACGAACAGTGCATAAGAACAAAGACTACCCTGAGGGGGAAAAAACAACTAGCAAAAACTCAAAAGCACGAGAGTGGAAGAAAACACTCAAAAGAAAAAACTGAGCCCAGGGACATGGTGCTTTGTAAGCAACCAGCGAAGTCCCCGTTTTCTTTCTCAAGCAACACCCTTTAGTGTAAAGCATCCTGAAAGTCCGTATAAATACACTTCAGATGATATTTACAGGGACCACATATCTAATCCTTTTTTTTCATTCCATTTCAGAGAAAAGGATAATGTCAATTCTCATAGACCATGTGCACATAAAATCTTATTTTCTCTCTCATTTGTAAGGGAGAAGCATTTTTTACTTGCCAGACAGAGATGTCTCAGGACAAAGTCTTTCTTTACTGTGAGGAAGCAACAACTTAACATGGAGAGAGACTAAGCAGCAGCCAGTGACACCAGACCTG
>NW_008824400.1:160533-163084 GCF_000699105.1 Pygoscelis adeliae | reverse complement strand
TGCTGCAGAATCTTCCCATCCCTTTCACAAGGACACTCCACTTGCTTCCATGTCATAAATTCACTGACTTGCTTTGCCAATTCCCAAAATTTCTGTCAGAATAGAAAAGAGAAGAGGTGCTATATATTGAACAGTACTATTTACCCTGAACATTTTTTAAAATGAGAGCGAGAGATCTTGGTTTCAAGTCCAAGGCTTGGATTCTCCCTGGCTTTTAAGCTAGAATTGAACGTGATCTGACTCAACAATTCAGCTTCTAACTTTCGCATTTCTGTTTCGAACTGGGATGACTTCCCACTCCTCCACCCTGGTAAAATTGTTGTTATTTATGAATATAAATAGTAGATCATGATCTGCACTCAGTTTCTTTTCAAGGAGCTGGTAACACTCCTTATGCCCAACTTTTCACTTTGATGATGCTCATGCCTGTTTGTTTCACAGTGAAATATTTAGCAATTTTCACATCAAAAGTCTCTAGATGTTTAAAACTGACATTTTGAAATCCAGATGTCCCATTTTAGTTAGTTAATCTGAAATGCTCAATTTTCTTGCTGGAAATTTATCCCAAAAATAAACATTTCCCTTGTAGTGTGTTGATGTCATTCATGGATAAACTCTTTCAATTAAAGTTTAACATGCCTCAAGTGCATGTGGATTCCTTGAGTAAAAGGACATTCCAGATCATCACATAGTCTAGCTTTAAAACCAGGCTAATTCAGGCCAATGATTACAAGTGCAATGTGCTGTAATTTTGTGCGAGTGACTCAGGATTCTTGAAAGCTGAAAGCACCAGAAAACAAAGATTAGGCTGTCAGATAACAAGTGTGAAACTGGAGGCAGAAGAACTACTGAAAGACAAGGGACTTAAAACTCTTTTCACTGCTGCTCTATCACGTTTCTTCAGAAACAATCTCTGACTTACATGTATGAAAATACTGCATATATATCTTGACAAAGGATGAACTCACCTTTTACATGTGGAATTCAAAAAGAAGCTCTAAAATACTAATTTGAATGATTTTGTCATTACGTATAATAAACCTGTGAGTTGAAATGTTTAGATGAATTTGAGCACTGGAAAAAAGTTCTGACTTTTTTCCCCACTATTGTGAATATTGAAAGGGTTTCTATAAACATTCCATCTTCAATAAAACTGCTTTTTCCTGACTGCCTACCAGCTCCTGTGTGAAGTAACAGATACACTCAAACTCCAGACTAATTGTGCCCTCCCAGAATCCAGTGGAAGCTGAACCATGATCTGCTTCAGTTTTCTGTTAAAGGGGCTGACCCTGTATCAATACCCCACTCAGTGCTCTACTTACTTCAAAATTGACATGACCATTTGGAAGACGATTGGCACAACCCTCATTGAGGAAGTAAATATCTTTGATCAAGAGGCTGAAGAAAGGTATCACGATCTAAGGAAAGAACAACATTATTCTTAGTCTGGTCCTGAATCAAAACATAATGCTCTACAGAGAAAAATAAAAGGAAGTCAGATGGTACAAAAGGTAAGCAAAATACCAAAGGACTAAGATCTGTATGATATCTCTCTCTTTCACTACACAAAAATTTTGCATTCACTACATTTTAAAATACATGAAGTTTCTCTATAAAGAAAGTCCTCCCTTGGATGGTAAGCTAATCCCCACAGTTTTATTTCCAGCTTTGTGCCAAACTGCTTCCATTACTTTGAACTCTTCTTGGCATGTAGCTCCCTCAAAATCACAATTAAAATACCTGTTGGCACTCCACTGCTTGTCAACTGTGGCTATGAGGCACGTTTAGAACAACAATATGCTTAACTCATTTCATTTCTATGTCATATCCCTCGTTTTCACTTTCTCATTCTTCCTTGCAGATTCCAGAACATAAGAGCTCAGAGGTGCCTACTTCTTACATGTAATTCCTGCAGGGTATCTCTTAGTGCAGCTCTCTCTCTTGACAGGGACTTGCTTGGTAAATGAGGGGAGATGCATGTTAAAGCACAGCATGGAAAATTTGGGGCTAGCAGCACAAATGGCTTTCGAATTACAATTCCCTGAGCTCATGCAGAAATTGAACCTTGGCACTGACTGGCTGTCCTGGTTTCAGCTGGGATAGACTTAATTTTCTTCCTAGTAGCTGGTACAGTGCTGTGTTTTGGAGTTAGTATGAGAACAATGTTGATAACACACCGATGTTTTAGTTGCTGCTAAGCGGTGCTTACACTAGTCAAGGACTTTTCAGCTTCCCGTGCTCTACCAACTGAGAAGGCTGGAGGTGCACAAGAAGCTGGGAGGGGGCACAGCCAGGACAGCTGACCCAAACTGGCCAAAGGGATATTCCATACCATGTGACGTCATGCTCGGTACATAAACTGGGGGAAAGCTGGCTGGGGGCGCTGCTGCTCAGGGACCGGCTGAGCATCAGTCGGCGGGTGGTGAGCAATTGCATTCTGCATCACTTGCTTTGTATATTACTCTTATTATTATTACTATCAGCAGTAGTATTTTATTTTATTTCAATTATTAAACTGTTTTTATCTCAACCCACAAGTTTTCTCGCTTTC
>NW_008824400.1:150321-155597 GCF_000699105.1 Pygoscelis adeliae | reverse complement strand
ATTGCTTTTGCTCAAGGACCTGGGTGCACTTGGTGGATAATGCGGAAGGATGGGGAAGTCCAATGTGTACCTCAAGGGGATTTGATTTTGGGTGGGAATAGCCAATGATCTGAATTATGTGATGTTAAGTGCTACATAATATTATATGCCATACTAATGACATTACAATAAGAATCACCCAGATTAATGAAGAATGAACTTCGATGAAACCGAGAAAAGCACAGTGATGATGAAACCAGAACTGACTTCAACATGAAACAATCCAACACCACATACCATCTCCATCTTTCCTGCCCTGGAAGATTATTATGACAAATGGAGCCCAAAGTCATGGACTAAACGAACTCAACGAACATTTTAGAGGGATGGCCCATAGACTAAGGGAATGATATCTGTGTGTATATATATCAAAAAACAGGAAGAGGGGTGGTGATTAATGGGAATGTATTGGAAAGTGGAGGACCTGGGCATGACATAGATGGTATAGAATAAGGGGTGGATACTGTCCTGGTTTCAGCTGGGATAGAGTTAATTTTCTTCCTAGTAGCTGGTACAGTGCTGTGTTTTGGAGTTAGTATGAGAATAATGTTGATAACACACCGATGTTTTAGTTGCTGCTAAGCGGTGCTTACACTAGTCAAGGACTTTTCAGCTTCCCGTGCTCTACCAACTGAGAAGGCTGGAGGTGCACAAGAAGCTGGGAGGGGGCACAGCCAGGACAGCTGACCCAAACTGGCCAAAGGGATATTCCATACCATGTGACGTCATGCTCGGTACATAAACTGGGGGAAAGCTGGCTGGGGGCGCTGCTGCTCAGGGACCGGCTGAGCATCAGTCGGCGGGTGGTGAGCAATTGCATTCTGCATCACTTGCTTTGTATATTACTCTTATTATTATTACTATTAGTAGTAGTATTTTATTTCAATTATTAAACTGTTTTTATCTCAACCCACGAGTTTTCTCACTTTCACTCTTCCAATTCTCTCCCCCATCCCACCGGGGCGGGGGGAGTGACTGAGCAGCTGTGTGGTGCTCAGTTGCTGACTGAGGTTAAATCACGACACTGGCTAAAATGAGGCATTTCCTGCCAACTGAACAAATCAAAGTATTTTTCTTTGGAGAATGCTGGAATATTCTTATATTCTTAAAATGTTTGCATTTTAATTTGCATCCTACAAAAATTTTCACAGCTGCACATCCTTGTTGCAACTGGGGATAAAACAAATATCACTTATCGCTATTTCCATGGAAGACTTCGCTGCACCATTTCAATATCTGTTAAGTTCTTTCCCTGAAGTCTTAAAACTCACTTTTCTCTGAAAAGAACTAAGCATCTTACATTTAAACTTCTGGTACTTTGAATGATATGTGAACAGATCCTTAGGACTCAGAAAAAAATCCCTGTTTTTATTTACATGTGTATAACAACAATATAGACCAGTAGACTGCACATGGATTTGCTTCATTCTGCCTAATAGTTTATTCTACGAACACCAAGATCAGGTTTATTAAACACAGCATGAAGTCCTAATATTATAAGCAGTTGATGAGCAACTGCTTCTAAGTGGGGAGCAGCTAGGAAGCTATTTGGCTCCTTTCCACAAGAACTACAACTGAGATTCTGCATTAATGTGTGACCAAATCCAGTTTACTTCTCAAAAGCTAATTTATTTTAAAGAGCAAAGAAAGATGCCACCTCTATTAATGCATAGTTCACAGCCACTCTTGAATCTGTGAGGTGGATTTTAACCCACTGCATTACACAAACACCTGATTCATCTCACCATTTCCACTAAAAAACTCCAGAGTATATTTAAAGCTCATCCAAAGACTGTACAGAGGAAGGGGACTCCACAGAATCCAGACAGAAGGTCTGTCTATATTTGAGTTTTAGAACACATTTTCTGAGTAAATTTTAAAGCTTTTCCACCCTAAACCATAAACCACTTAAAATGGAGCACAAGTAGCAGCTATAAGAACAAATTACTAGCAACTTCATTTCAGTCCTTTGCCTTTCCATCTGTATTACTGGTTTGCAAGATAAAGTTCTCTGGCAAGAAAGAAATGAGCTGAGGCAATGTACTCATTTTATTTAAATAATCAAAGCAATCACTTAACGTTTGCAGCCTTCAGTCAGCACCAAACTGAACTGGCAGCCCTAAGATAGTAATTTTCACTGAGCCACCTGGTTTCCTCAAATATTCCATTTACTTTCTTGGTAGCTTACAGGTAATCTTTAGACATTCCCAGTAAAGAGGGATTCAGTTTTGAGGCTTTTTATTCTTTTTAAAAGCCCACCAGGGGTAGAGTTGCTGATAATCAGAATCCCAAGACAAAAGCTTACCATGCAACTTAACAAGCACATTTCATTGTTGCCCACTGCCAAGTCATTTGTAAACATACCTTCCCTCTGTTGCTATGAGCTGTCAAGGACCTTTGAGTGGCTCCACGCAGAGCAGTTCGGTAATTATAAAAATTGCTAGAAGGGTCCATCTGATGCTACAAGGCATGAAAAAATGTAAATAATGAGCCAGTGTCATCACCACACACAATTCTTTTTCACTTGAGCAACTATTTTAAAAAGCAAGAGGTTTGCTGAACAGCACCACAAATACAGCCTTTTAGAGGACTGCAGTATTTCTTTATCTGTTCATTCGATCAGAAGAGAACCTTGTTTTAAAAAATGTTCACTCAGCACAACAAGGGATCCAATACAAGTCAGAGGCAGGAAAGCAAAGGCAGGCTTCATAGACCTTTATCTCTCCACAAAGACGGTAGCTCAGTTTTAATTCAAAAGCCAAAATCATGACACTAGGACAACAATGGGTCTTGGCACTAATGTTCTGCTCTTCCTAGTATGCAGGTTTCTCAGAGCTGATTCAGTTGCAATGGCAAAGCAAGATCAGAAACCTAAAGCTGTTAGTGCCCCCACCTCATTGCTCCAAGACTGACTGCTGCACCTCAATGACTAGGATGACTGCATGGCTCACAAAGCACATCCTTAACCAGCAAATAGGGCTGTAATCTTAAGGGCAACTTCCTGAGCAGCCACCCTTGACACAAGGAAGGCTATTTCCCACTCAAGGGTGGGGGAAGGAAGTGTGAGGTGGCTACAGCCATCCAGTTTTAATCTGTTGTCATAACACAAGTCAAATCTCCTGATGATATTAATAAACATTTCATGCTTGCGTCTGTGGCAGGTGCACCCGCCCTGACAAAGACTGGGAGCATTAAGACCGCTGCGTCCTTATTTTCGCGCCTTTAAGGTGGTGAGTGCTGACCTTCATGTACATGCTTTGGGCCAGTAATTATGGTCACGTACACCTCGGGCAAGGGGTAAGAAAGTCAAGGCCCTCAGCCAATTAGAATTGACCACAGATCAGACTCGACTAGGGCGTAAATGGAGACCCGCCGGAGGGCAAGTTGAGTTGGTCCTCCTCCAAGCAGCAGGTCTGCAGTCAGGGACTCTCCCTTTGGGTCAGGACGCCGCCCAAGGAAACTCCTCGAGGTTGAGAGCCCTCATCTGATAGGTGAGTGATTGTGCACATTTTGGATCCTCATTTCTAAAGCCAGCTGTGCAGTATTAATCCCTCGTACACCATCCTGAACCTGTGGTTTACTGATGCTGCCAGAGTGCTGACACCTAATTTCTAGTTAGTTTTCTGCTAAACAATTCTGGTTAAAATAAAGTTTATTTTTGAATCTGTCACGTACCTAATTTGATTACGTGAGCCTCTGCAACAACGTCAAGTACAAAACATTACATTTTCTTTATCTTACTAATAAATAACCTGAATTAACTGATTGCCATTTACAGCAGGATAATTAACTTGTTGGTAAATAATCTGTTGGGTAAATCACAAACTCATACACTGCTGCAGCTACATGATCTTTGACAAAGGTCTCTATTACCTGAAGGTAATTGGCAATCAATTCGTTCAAGACAAATTTCTCTGAAAGGGCAAGGCAGCCGCATTACAGCTCAACTTGATTTTCAAAGGCAGAACTGCATTAGGTCAATCCACATCATCCCTCTCAAATACATCTCCCTTTCAAGAGGTTACCTACTTTTTTTTTTTTTTTTATTAATAATTCTTAGGAGGTGGGTTTGGGAATTAAAAAAAAAAATTACTTCAATTTCCTTCTTCCAAATCAAAAGAGCACAAGCCGGCTGAACAATTCTTATTACATCTGCTAGAATTTCCATTAAGAGCACAAACATACTAAATTAAACATGTCATAATGAAGCCAAACTCGGATTTTAGAGCAGTTAAAAGTAAAATGCTATTAACAGTCCCACGTCCACATATTGGCCAAACTTACCTCAAGAATATCAAATTTGGCTGTCTTCACTTTTGCCCAAGTTTTCTTTAACCGAGACACAGGACTCATGTTCATGCCAGCTTGATATACGAGAGAGAAATTGTTGGAGTATTTTAAAAAAAAAAAAATCTTTCAAGTAGCTAAGGCTAGTAAGTATTTCAAAAGCAAAGGCGCTATTAACAATAACAAATATTTTCAACAGAGCTACTCAGAAATCAGACTCATCATCTTCTTGAAATTCCAACGTTAAAAACAACTTCGGAAACAAAATCAACATCTCTTACAGAATGAAAGCTCTAAAAAAATGCTATGACATTATTTAATGTGATTTTGATAAAACATGAATATGCAGTAGAAAAGCTCAAATGAGTTTTCTCAACACTGTCTCTTACATATTTCATTGAAAACTACACATATCTATGAAGTTTTCACATTTCAAATAAAAAAAAAATATTCCCAATATTTTCCTATCAAATATAAAAAAGGTGTGGAATTTTTAAAACACTAGGATATTTATGGTGTGATAGAAACAATGGAAGACACCAATCCTCCATATTACAGGAAGAGTTTCTATTCCAATTTAGCGCTAAAGTTGGTTTCAAAAAGTGGAGATTTAGATCTCTGAACAGTTGCAATGAAAACTTTTGTTTTTCTGTAGTTTACACTATGACAGTAAATAATTTCTTACACACATAACGCTACAATAACGTTGAGCAATTCTCCATCACTTACTTCCCCTCCCAACTTCACACTGCTGAGCATGCTAAGCAGCAGACTTCTGTATAAAGAACCATGCTTCCTTTATCCAGATTCAAACAGGGACAAAACGTCTCAGGATACATACTTACAAATGATAGCCATTAAGGAGTTAAAGTTGCCAATGTTAAAACATTCCCGTGCCACATCAATGAAATATTCTATCACTCTTGCTCTGTGCTTCTTCTTCACAGGCT
>NW_008824400.1:126822-150226 GCF_000699105.1 Pygoscelis adeliae | reverse complement strand
CCCCCCAAAAGAAACAACACCCCTGTTAAAAGTCTCTTCCACATGTACCACAACTTCACACTATGCTTTACATGTAGAGGAAGCCACACCATTGTGTTCAAAAGCCCGCAGGACAGCAAAGACAACCCAGATACCGGGCAGGTAGAGAGCAAGGACAACACGTAAGGAGGGTCTGCCAAGAAGAAGGATACGAAGAACAGTAGAGCAGAGAAGGGGGTCAGCACAGAGAAGAGAAGAGAAAAGATGCCTCCATTCACAAGGGGCATTCACAGAAGAGAAGGGCAGATGCACTCCTGTGCCAAGAAGGACTAACCCAGCATAATACGTCACATGAACAAGGCCGAGGCATGACTATGATGCTGAAAACACAGAACTTATTTTCTCTTCAGCCCTGTGCTGACTTAATCCACATGTGAAAAAGTACAGAGCTGAGAGAATGAAAAGTCAAAGGGCACACTGAAGGGGCACCAAACCTGAAAAGACTTCACAGTTTTAGACAACTACACTAAACAAAACCTTTTAGCAGAAAAAGTCCTCGCTCACCATACAGATTTCTGTTGCAACCAAGTAACTGAGCCTGTTAAACCATTCCACATAGGCTTCCAGGTTCCGGGTCTTCTTTCGATCTCCATAGCAGCTCTGCAGACAGAAGAAAAATAGCAACGTCTAGTGTAATCTTCATCTTTTCCCTGAGAGAGACCTTTTGGCTTTCTGCCTTGCCATCCTCAAACACTGTCAGGTAACCAGGAATAACAATTACCCAAAGTGACAAAAAGCTTAGAGGAAAAGCAGCAGTGATAGTATTTGAGCATGTATAACTTCTTCCTGAGCTGTTGGCTCAGTAAAGCACTCAAGCAGGCATGCGGAATCCATCACCTACTGTAAGTCCTACCGGGATGCTTTAAGGATTTAGGATAGACTTACGCAAACAATCAAAGAAAGTATCTGCTTAAAGCTTCCTTGAATATTAGCACTGTTTCAGTCCTCAATCCTGTCCCATTGATATAGTAGAGACAACATTATGCCCTCTGCAAGTGCAGAAGGAAAACAGGGGCCAGCCCACTCCACTGGCACATTATGTTCAGTTGTTGACGCCAAATTAACATACTGCATCCTAACTTTGGGAGATCAGCTCTACCATTTTGACTGGATTCTCCCTTTCCTAACCAGTGCTGTTTGTTCTGTAGGGTCTTCGAACGATTCCCACACCACATCTCAGGGTTGCCTAAAATGGGGTAGACAGCAGTTTTAGTGATCTCTACCTACAAAATGATTTTCAGAGACTGTCTGACTGAACATCAAATTGTAAACTTGAGTCATTCTATTCTGTTTGTCAGTTTTAGGGAGGACAGTAATTCAAGTTTTAACTGCCAGACTTTGGCACAGTTTATTTACAGAGCATAAGTTATCTTGAAAGCAGCACTCAAGGAGATGACATCTCTAGCACAGTTAGCTAAAAACACTGCGTCTTTGCCCTTCATCTCACATGGATCTAGAGCTCACTGGTCCCTTTTTGTGATGTGCGCTCTACCTGCAAATTGCCCCACTTGCCAGTTTGCTGCAAAGAGTTCACTTTACTGAAATGAAGAACAGATGTTGAAAATTAGCTTTTTCCAGCTGTAGACCACATAGGTGGCCTAGAGAAAACATTCACGTGATTAACTTATCCCTTAGCTTAAATCAGAAAAAACAGCAAATGTGTTAATTTGAATCAATTTTTTGGCTGAGTTCTGGAGCTCCAGGAGTTGCCCTCCAGAAAGAAAAAGTATCAACAAAATTTTTAAGAGGAATATTAAAGCATTTTCACTAAAAAGCTTGTTTCTGCAGGTCCTCATTTATTGCTGGACCTCACTTCCAGCTCATGGGGCACCTGAGCTCCAGAGTGTTAAATGCCTCATTTCAGAGCTGCTCCAGATGTGCTCCAATTACCTTGTCATTATCCAAAGGATCCTTTTGCACAAATGCCTGGACAAATTCTTCTGGTCCAATATAATTGAGTCTCTCCTAAATAAAGCACATAAGCAGCCAAGTCATATCCTATGTTTACCTGCATTTCAAAGAGAGGGGAAGGATGAAATCATACTTGAAGTATAACAACTCACAAGCTCTATGTGTGTTAGCTGCTGAGCTAACGCATAGGGATCATTGCAGACTGTGATTATGTCCCTCTGGATGGACTGGGGCTTGGTCTTTAGAACCGTGAGGCGATCTGTGGACGTGGCATTAATTTTCGCAAGTACTTCCTCATACTGGCTAACAGTGGCAAGCTTCCGAATCAGGTTCTGGAGGAGGTGCTGTACGTTCTTCCAATACATCTGTCATGACATGAAACAATCGGGAGACGTTTTCAAAATGTGAGAAGATAGCATTAAAGACTGCATGACACCAAAACAGATTGATGCTGATACCTGTATTTGTTGTCAACTTAAGATACACTCTACTATGTGAGTTTCGAATATTGGCATTTCATCAGACCAACAGGAATCCAGCTGAGGATTTAAACAGATTATCTCACAGATTCAATAGTGACCTGGTTAGCTCAAGGAACAGCAGAGAAGCCATGCACAACCTACTGCATGAAAAGTACCACCAATCACCGAACAAAATACAAGAAATGAAAATACTCCATCTTCTCCTGCTTAAGACCACAAAAAAACCAATATATGGTCATTCAATGATGAAAAAAGGGCCTGCTTCTCTCTGGAGTAAATCAAGACCAGTTTCACTGAAGTCAGAATTAAAACTTGCAGTAAATCTGAGAAAAAGGAGAAGATAATAAAAACATCTCTCTCTTCTCTCACCTTGCAGGCCTTTCCGTGTGGTGCTATAAGTTAACAGGAGTGACAAATTTAAGTAGGAGCAGGACTCAACTCTTAAGTAGATAGGTCTGTGTAACTGACCCCAAAGTGGTTACTCTTCCAAATTCCAGATATCATCCTAAAGCCATTAAAGCAAAACCTAAGTGGCTGAAAAAAGGAGCATCCAAAACCTATTGGCAGCACAGTGATCAGTCCAAGGCAGGAATGTTTCCTGTATTCTAATGAATTCTTCATTCCTTCCAAAGCTGCCATTTATACGGATTTCCAAATTTACTCAAATACAACAGCACTACCCTGGGTCAGATTCATTCTTGAAGTCAGTTGTGTTCAACCAAGGCTGAATTTGTCTTGTTACTTGGTAAATAATTGCTTCCTGCTTAGATTTATTTTTATTTTCTAGACAAATACACACAGCATAATTTTTCACCGGGGTGAGTGGGGAGAGAACAGGGGAATCTCAAGCTTTTAAAGAAAAGAATCTACATTTTCCTCAGGGAGACAGAGAAGTATTACTTCAAGTGCTGCGCTTCCATAAACAGGTGTTAGGTCACACACACACAAACTTGCTTCACTGACCCATTCCCTTCCAAATTCTTTGAAATTTCTTGTAAGAGAACTTTATGAAGCATTTTCTTGCCCAGCTGGTAATGAACCAAGAATGAAAAAACATCTAGAATACTCAGGATGAATTCTGGCTACTGATGGAAATCACATAATAATCAGTGGGTTAAGCTTCAAAGCAAAAAAATAAACCTTGCCTGAATTTGTGGTTCGTGTCAACCCAGAACTGACAACAAAATCAGGGAGAAAATGGGTGAAGATACAAAGCTGAACCACTTAATTCTGGTCAATCTGTTTCTGTAGCTGGAAAGTCCCAGAGAAAAGGCAAACTGGCACAGATAGATACCCTCCAAACCAGAACAAGAAACCAGGGTAATTAGCCCACATCTGATCTAACAGCAGTTCAAATGTAACAAACACCCCTCTGCCCAGTGATGAGGTAAAACCCTCTCGGCACAAAGGCAGAAGGAAATGCCAGTTTCCTCTCACACCTCATGGATGTCCCTGAGCACACAAAACCAACATCCCTCTGCTCTTTTGAGCCTAAGTCTCCTCTTGAGCAAAAAGGCAGTGACCTCGAGGCATTCTGTGCAAGGACGAGTACGTACTGCACTTTGCACCCATAACAGGTATTTGCTGCTGGACCATTACTTAATCTCATGCATTTTTTTAATATCATATATATATAGATAAATATTTAACAACACACCAATGAACTCACAGAATATGTCTTTTATCAATTAGATATTAATTTGATTGTAGTATGGCTACCAGTCAGCCTACATACATGGTCTTCCTCTAAATTAGATTTACCCTTTCCACTTACTAGTCCCACAGTCTCATTTTTTATTCTATATTCACACTGACAATGCTGATATTTATTTATATTTAAAAACCTCTGAGGATTGGACAGCATGGAAGAAAGCAATGGGACGCTTCACCTCAAGGTCACCCCTTTGAGTCTGTCCTGTATGGATAGTGACTGGAAGTACCATTACTACCTGCTAGATATGGAACATCATATGTTAAATGTGTTTCCACGGTCAATCTCACTATATGATATCATGGTGGGGAGAAAAAAAAAAAAAAAAACGGTCAGTGCAACGTTGGGCCGCACATGAAAAGACATCAGGATACAGGACGTGGCTTTGGTGTGACTGCATACGTTCAAGTGTTTCACAGAAAAAGCCACTGATAAATATTTATATGGAACTAATCAGGAAATAGGAGGCAATGGCTGATGGGAAAGGTTTCAAAAGATATACCTTGAAACAAAGGTCAGTTAAGTGGTAAAAGGGACCAGAACAATCTAGAAATATCTCATGAGCATGATGACCTCTCAGGACACAGAGAGGGAGAAAGTGGCAGGAATGGAATTAAATTGAGGGAGAAGATGAGAAAAAAATAAACCCACTAAGGTTTTTCCGAAGACTTTTTTTTTGATGGAGCAATATGTTGGTGTGGTGAACGGTTTTAGTTGGACTCACTGATAGCTCTTAACAGTACTGGAGCACAATAATTCTGGAAGTAGAATAAGAAACTACAAGTAGAACAGCTGTAGTGAACAGGAATAGGAAACATTGCTTCTTTTGTATCCTTCAGGGTAATGACTCACACAAATCCAAGCAATCTGTAGAAAAGCAAGGTCAAGGAAATTGCCATTTACTGTTCCAAGCAGTTCACAATAACACCAGTCAATTTACTGCAGCACTTCTTGCTTTCCCTTTGTCTTTCTAAAGGAAACCTCAAAGTCAATAAAAGCTCAAAGCTAGAGCTAGAAAAGATCTATAGCTCGCTGCCAGAGTAAGATTGCTCCCTAGTGCTCATTTTCTAGCAGTTTGTACATCTGTCTTTCCCCTCAATAGATGACTTCACTGTTTAAACTTGTCTGTATTGCCAGAAACTTCACTGTAGACAACACTTCCCTGTTGCCATTTCACTCTTGCATCCACCAACTCAACTTCCCCCAGGCTAAACAGCTCTCTCTTTTTGTGCCAGTGGGTATTTTTCAAGTGGGTGTGAGTCCTCAATCTTACTACTTTTCCTTGAACCAAACTTCAGTTCCCTATCTTCCTATTAAGAGTACCCAGAAACAAAGCAACAGTGCAGGAGCACTGTACAGGGAAAGGTGCCTCCTGGCACCCCCACAGTGAAGGCAAACCTATTGCCTCTCCACAATCCAAAGCCCCCTGTAGCTATCTTGCAGCAACTCTAAGCTTGCCTAACAAATTTGGTATCTTTTTCATTTGTATTCCATACTGCATCTCACTTTCTTGTCCCATCTTCTTTTGTCCCTCCCCACTTTCACAACATCAAAATGTATTTCAGCTTCCAAATTCAGTTTAGGTTTGTTCTCTTCCATCCTTGTTTACAGTCTCTCAAGATCTTTCCAGGTCTTTGGCAGCACTTGCAGCTCCTCTCAGTAAAGCTTACCTACATGCTTGTTAACATGCCATTTGCTACCTCATCCATATCATTATTCAAAAGCTTACATAAGGAACACCAGCCCCTGAGGAACACTAGAAAGACGATGCCATTTAGCAATTGCTCTTTGCATTTATAGTTCTTCCATATGCCACTCCAGTGTCTTTTGTAATCTTAGTATTACGCCAGCTACACATAATCTGCTTATTGAAACCTTGTTAATTGCCTTTCCACTAAGTGAATATAAGCCTTGGCTTTTGGCTGAGTTTATTTCAGTACTTACAAGACAAGCATCAGTTAAGCATCAAAATATTTCGTAATACCTCTGTGAAACTTTACTTCCATCTGAGAACTGGGACTTAGAAAAAGGACAAGCAATTTCCTCGTGTGCTCCACTCAGATGAAGGAATATGACAGACTTCTTCTGAGTCCATATTTGATGCTTTGAGCTCAAGACAATTCTTCCTGGTCCAGTTTTCTTTTAGAAACTTGTTCCCAAACCTACTATAACTCTTCCATTGACCTACAGGTCAGAGGCCTAATTCCAATACACCTTACTCACACAAATCAAAGCAATTATCAACATTGGTAAGGATTTCTCAGATATGTAAGGCTTCCCAGTGTCTTATCTAGCTGCTTCCACGCAGAATCACTAAAATGAAAAATACTAACACCGACCAAATTGTGTCTGTCTGCACAATATGCAACTATATCATGGGTTTAGGGATGGAGTGAGCCTTGCCCATGCTTTGAAAAGGATCTGCTTATGCTGTGTGGTTTCCTCCTAGGCCTAGGCACTGGACAGAACTTGTTGCCTACCAGCACCTTCATAATAAGTCAGCTTAGCCACCCAGAGCCATACCATGTTATTAACAACAACAAACCTGCAATATCAAAGCATTAAAGGAATGCCTTTTTATCCAATAACTTTGTGCACAGACAACTTACCTCATCACCACTGGCTATTCTTTGTGCCAACTCCTTTAAGTTCCTCATCATTCTTTCATCTCGGAAATCGTAAGGAAACGTCTCTGTCCATTCAGTCAACAACTGTAGGATTTTAGGTGCAATTTTTCGTATCCGGTTCTATTTGAAAAAGGTGAGGAGGAATGTTACATGTAACAGCAATACAGCACATATCTAACACAAGGGAAATAAAAGTCCCTTCTGTAGGATACTGTGGAGCATAAGGGTATGAAGGTCAGTTAAATTTTTAAGCTTAATTTAATTCAGCATTGGACTACAGGCCAGAGCCAATACCCATCGAAGCCAATGAAGAGACTCTCATTGGCTTAACTGACTTGGAAATTAAGGCCCCAGGTAGGTGGAAATCTTAGAATGATTCCCCTCCTTATCAGGAGTGCCTCAGTGCAAGACATTTATTAGTGTTTCCATAACGTACGGCTAACTATCAACAATGAAAGTGATAATCTCCAGTTTTGCCAAGACTTACATACGCACTATACCTTATAGTGAGAAAGCAGTGGAATTATTCAAGTATCTTAATTTAATTTGTGTCATTTTCTACTGTGGTGGAGATTCTATCCAAAAGTCCACATCCTGCCCCCTTTCAACTCTAGACATGACACACAAAAAAACCATGCATTCCCATGCAAAGGGGCCAGCAATCTAAGCCACTCCGCAAAGACTGTAGCAAGAGTGTAGCTTAAGCATATGAGACAGGTCAGTGTAATTCCCATTGACGTGCTTAATTCATCACTACATCTTTCCAACATTTTGGCATTATACGTCAAGACGTTCGGAACCCTGAAACAAAAGCAACCACTGCAGGGCCAGTGCAGGATACGTCATTAACAACAAGCACTGCTGTTTCTGGCCCATGCATTGGTAAAACAAACAGTGCAGCAGCAGCAGCAGTCTTCACAGAGGACAGGCTGAGTGTTTTGGAAATTTCCCACAACTGTCAGTGAGGTAAATGAGGTAAAATTTACAAAGGGTAAATAGTCAAATTCTAGTTGCTTGTATCAGGTTTTCAATCTATTTAATCCTATTGAGGACTCTCCTGAGTAGGAACATTTTGCTGTGGGCAGGGCAGAGACATTTGCCTAGAACTATCAGGAGTCCCTGAGAGTGAGGGATCTTACCTTGTCGAGGCCAGGCTCGCTTAGTCTCTGCTGCTCAATGCACAGATGGCAGACTTTGGCCATGAGCTCATATGGATGCATGAACAGGCGTGAACTGAGAAGGAAGGTGAAGATGTATGTCCTCTGCAAACAAGAGGAAGACAGAAAAAGGGATAAATTACCACCAGTTTTATATTTTCTCAAAATGTGTTCCTGACAAATTGGTTCCTAATACTTTACTATCTGTAGAAGAAAACTCTGCATGTGGCTGTGCCAAAAGCTATTAATACAGCAGTAAGCATTTAATTTAACACTTGTCATTGCTCCAGAATCAGCATTATAAACTCCTGCTTGAGCCAAGTTATGCAAGATTTAACCAAAACAAGGCAGGGCAGGACTGGTTTAGCTCTCCTATTGCACACAGCCTTATTACAAGCTCCGTATCAGAAATTACTCAGAATAAAATTTCAACTCATCTTCTCTTGCTCTCGAGTAAACCTTTGTGAGAGCCATTACCAGATTATATAACTCTTTCTAGCCCAACAATGGAATAAAATTCATGCTGCAAGTCCAAGCTACTTAGAATACCAACAGAGAAATCTTGTCTGCTTCCACATTGCTAGTGAAAGTAAACAGTCTTCAGAAAAAGAACAAAAAAAGATGCCAGTTGACCAGATTGTTGAGCTGACTCAATTTTGCCACATACACCATCTTTACTATGCTGTGTTTGCGTGTCTGACCTCCGTAAACGGCACACTATGACCTTGTACTTCTTTTAAGAATCCCCAAATACTCTTCATTTCTCATAGTATTGCTTGTCTCCTGGGTGAAAGCGGAGGGAACTACATAGCTTAATTTTACAGAATAAAAATTAGTAACTCTTTCTGAGGTTACAAGAAGAGGCTCCTTATTTTGCTTTAATTTTCCATATATCATGATTTGAACTCATTGTGAGATGGATATTCAAAATATCCGCTCCGTTCTCCACATTGCCAGTAGTTAAGTATCCATGGCACCCACAAGAAAGATTCTACAATGTTCCAGTTCTAGGGACTTGGAATAAATCATCATGTTTGACCAACTGGTGTCTAAATTGCTACATGTTTAAATTTTGCATTAAGCATTAATGGATAAGCACAGTCCTTGCTGCTGTTAACTCTGACACAAGTTAAAAAAGATCCTGTCTTGGAAACGTGAATAGATCTATGACAGTAACAGAAGCTGAATATAAGCGGAGTGATGTCTTCAACAGGACCCTTTCAACAAGGAGATGCAGTTTCATCATCCCTCAGTCATCCCCAACTGCCCCCCTGACCTTTTGATATCATTCTTCTTTTCTAAGAATTATATAAAATGTCTCAATGCACAGATGCATCTAGACAGCCAAAAATTCTCAGATGACAAACGTTCTGTTCTCACGTCCACCCTCTGCTGATTCCAAACAGTGTGGTACTAGTTCAACACTTCCAGGTGCTAATTGCAAGATACATATGGATCTCAGATGAGCAATGGGAATGCATTAAAAACTGTTTGTTTGTAAACTAAATACATTTCATCCTGCCGTGCCAGTGGTCATGCCTTTCTCCTCAGCTTGCATGACAGATTTTTAAGGGTCAATGGTACATACAATCCATCAAACAGTAAGCCACACTAGGTACTTACTTTATAAATGAGTCACCAGGGTTGCACACCTCACAACAGGAGTAATAAAGAATTAAACTTCCTAGGTTAGGTGAGTTACTGCATGCTGCACACACACGAAGCACATGTTTATCCTATCATTACTGATCAGTCAACTTGAACCCCTTCCTTAGCAATTTGATGTGACACATTCTGCTTTTGCTGCACATGTGAAAGTTCCCCTTTACAAGATGCATCAGGCCTAGCCATATAGTTAGCTGGGTGTATAGACTTACGTCAGGATAGTAATCTATATTGGGTACCAAGTGCTGGATCAGAGCTTCCAGAGACCCCGACAGGAGGTTGTTGTCATGGTAAGAGAGCCCTCCACAGTTGTCCTCTTTTGACTGATACAAGTTCCTGCTGTAGCCGCTGCTGTCAAACATAGCTGCAAAGGGAGGTGTCTGTGGCATCCTTTCCTGAGGAGACACACAAAAGAGGTATCGGATAATTACCAGAAGGTGCAACATAAGAGGCTTTCTACACTCCAGAGATAGTACTGCACTAGGAAGAAAAGCCAGCGTCACACCCTGGGTTGCTTGCACACAGCAGTAAAGATTGTACTGTCTTCCAGCCTGTGCAGATTTCTCAGGAAAGGACCAACGCAGGCTCACATCACTGCCCGTCTATCGCAATTGCCAAGCGCTTCTTTCATATCTTGCTGTTTCTTCATTAAATGACAGATAAGAGGTCAAGGTTAAGAGTTAGAATCCTGAGTTCCCAAGGTTTTGGGAACTTAAACTTTCTGTAAAGCTTTTGGGGACATGGCATAACGTTCATTGACAACTTAGGTAGCTACTGTCAGGATTCGCCCAAAGAGCAGTGCTCTGATGGGGAATCATGTTCAGGCTGTCACGGGCTGACACAACCCCAGTCAGTGCAGGGGGAGAGAGACTGAAGTGAAGCCCTGAAGAGGTTATGTGTGAGGACAGTCTCCTTATGCGACACGACAGCCATGTAACTGCAATCAAAAGCTCCAATTTCCCAACTCCACCCTGGTAAATCAGTGCTGGGTTTTTCCAATTACACTGTGACAAGTGTGCCCAGACTAAAGCCTGACACTTCAGCGCATCTGTCTCCACCTACTCTCTGAGTGGCTCCACAGAAATTTGGAAAAATATGCCTGTGTATAGTTGCTTATCAATGTCGTCCAAGTTCACCAATGATATCAAAGATGTGAGCAGAGTCAGAGATCTGTTAAACCCTCTCTACAAATTCTGTGACAATGTGAAAAATCCAGCCCTGTGTTTTCCAGTTTCAGATTTTCTTAATAGTTAAGGAAAAATAAAGCAATTACTCATCAGTCTGCATCTCAGTGCCTGTGGAATAAAAATGTCTTACCAAGAAAAAGATCAGCCAGTGCTGCAGGCTGTTCAGTCATCCAGAGTAGTGGGTGGGCAGCAAGGGGGCTATGACCACCCAAGAACTTTTTTGGTGATGCAGTATGTGAAAAGGCCAAAAGATAAAATCTCTCTGGTTACTTGAGAGTTGAGTTATACCCTCCCTTCCCCGTTTCCTCCCTCCCCTGCCTTGTGGGAGTAGCAGTTCTTGTCAGTTTAAGGAACGTGGGTTTTATAGCCTTGACTGCAAGCTAAGTTTGTGTCCAGTTTTAACCACAAATATGTGCCTCTTTTAACTCTACTACAGCTGTTACTGTGCTGTGAGTGCTAATGGGCCAGCCGCATTCGGGGAGTGGACAGATCAAATGCAAAAAAGTATCGCACCTTCCCATCCTCCCCACAACTGGGAGGCAAGGGAGATCAAATTGAGAAGATAATATCCACAGGCTGCTGTGCTCGTGTGTTGACAGAGGATGCATGTGTGCCTGAGAAAAGCATTAATGCCTCTGAGCCATCACTGTAAGTGCAGATGCTGTTGCTTTTCTCTCTGTTGTATCAAATCCTACTTCGGAAAAGGCTCTTTAAAGCCACAGACGTCAGTGAACACCAGTCTGTGAAGGCACCCCATTTTGAGAACAACTAGCGATGTGACAGCCTGGAGATAAACAGTGTGCTGCCATCTGTGTGCTCCGCAACTTATAACAAAGCACTTTTCAGAGTGAGCTCAGTGGAGATGAGAAGCTATTAAGTTATTAGCTAGATTCCTGGGGACCTGAAGCACCACACAGAAAGCCACAGACTTGCTGCTGCTGGCAGCAGGTCCAGACGATGGAGGTATTCAAACCAGCACAAGACTGAGGGATTCAGTAGGTAAACAGTAAGAGAAAGCCAAAAACGGTTGCAAAGACAGAGAGCGACGGTGAAGAGAGACTCCTGGCCTACATGACCTGTGCTAATCCCGCCTTGTGAGATGCCAAAAGATACCTGCATCAAAATGGGAGTGAGGAGTCTCTATGTCTGAAAAGTGACATTAGTCACTCTGTGCAGCTGTTCAACCAGCAATTCAATTCCATCCAGCGCAATGATTTGGGAGAGGAGAAGAATAAAGTAAATACATGTGCCGCAGCGTAAGAGCACAAGGTGCAGGACTGAACAAAACAAGGTCCCTGTACGAGAGAGTTCAAATCACTGGGCAGGTGAGGTACAACCCAAACACCGTCATGCCCTGCAACGATAAAGCATTCTGATGCATAAAGGCTCTTGGTCTTTCAGGCTCTTTGCAAGGCTAGCAAAGTCTAAGAAACAAAATATTACTAAGGAGCTGACAGGAACCTTCTGCAGCATTTCCTAGGTTTTAATACTGTGTAAAGCTCACCATGTTTTAATTGCAAACCACAGACTTGAACAAATCCAAAATATTCTGCAGCCCACTGGCACTGAAAGATGTCCTGTTTGCACCAAAATTCAGAAGTCTTTTCAGCTACTGTAGCAAAGTTTATTCAGCCAAAAGGCAAGTGGCAGTGCACAGTGTGTGAACACTGCCACCCACCAAACATTTGTAGCCCTGTGGCTCCAAGGTAATACTCCACAGGGAAACTGAGAAAGGCTAGTTTGTGTCTGCAAAACAACTTGACATCAATATTGGCACTGTAAAAAAGCAAGGAGACTAGTTGTTTCAATCCAGATCTCGTATTAAGCAGCCCAGCCCAATTCAGGTGAGACTGGAAATCTGCAGAGGTTTTAGCCAGCCTAGCCAGCAACTAGTTGTGATTTCATATAACCCTCACCACGCAAAGCAGACTCAGGTAGTATCTCATTTCATCGGTGATACAATGTTTGGGGAAAAACTTCCACTTCCACCATACCACTAACTTCTAGCATGGTAAGAACTGAAACGTGTGAATCACAGAAGGGTTTTTCTCCAACATATTTTACACATGCACACTATCTATTACTGCCCATTAAAATACAAGGCTTTTTACAAAGGTCAGCAGGCAGCGCTTAAATTCTAATAACTAACTCCCAAAGGGAATGAGACCTTTTTGAAGCTTGCAGTCCCCTAACTCTCAGCACAACAATTACTCCCAGGACCACGTGGATCTTTCTTCAGACAAAACTAAATTTGAGACACACAGAGCCTCCTAGTGCCTCATCAAGAGGAAAGAAAAAAGTCCTCCGGTCATTAAGAGATATACTGATTCATAACAATAAAATAAAATTCCCAAAAGTCTGGACCTGAAAGGTATGTATTGGCTCACTTGTTTGCTATCTATTTCTGGAAGCTGCTTGATAGAGGTGGTTCATTTCTGCTTCAGTGAGACATCAAGTTGTACTAGCTAAGAGATGTTCTGTATGCTCCATGTTCAGACACTGAGGATTTCACTTGTAAGTGAACAAGACACAGGACACATACTCCATGCAATGAAAAGGGATGACATCAAAGTGTAACAGAGATAACAATGTCAACATAGCCAACAGGATGATTCATACAACACGTGCTTTTCCAGCAGGACTCTTATTACCTTGACTCATCTGCTGTATTTTATATGGAGGTGGAGACACAAAGCAGCATGCTTAGTTCTAATTAGCTCAGGAGCTACATACATGACACCAAATCCTTCCTTCAGAATAACTTGAGTGAAATTGAAATTTGGTCAGAGCAGAGTCTGGTCCACAAATCCTTGGCATATAGAGCAGAGGTATCTTGGGACCTAAAAATATTGATAAACCACAGCAATACAACGTCTGACAAGCAGGAATTAGAAAAAAAGACAGGAAATATGATTCTAGTGAAAAACATCCTGAGAGTTGAAACTGGACATTTTTAACTGGGCTTTGGAAATATTTGGCTATCACTAACATAGATATCACTAACATTTCTCTCCTCTTTTTTTCCTTTTTTTTTTTTTAAAAGAAGGAAAACACTGGGGGTTTTTTTGGTTAAAGATCCAACTTGAAGGAAAGAGCAACGAAATAATTTCCTGGCTCTACCAGTGATGTTCTCCTGTGACAGAGAGAAGTCAATAACCCTCTGCATTGTGGAAAGAGGAATGAAACATTTTTTCTGCATTTAGTATTATTATGGAGAATGTGAGATCTTGGGCATTAACGTCCAAATTCTGACTCTGAGTAGCCTCTGACAAGAAAGAAGTCTCAACCTTCCCAGTAACAGTAGTGTAAATAGCCAGAGCCAAAGACAATGTGCTCAAAACTCCACCATTTCCTGCAGGAAACTTAGCTAAGTTCCAGTTTGGCAAAACTAAAGGAATCAGATGTAGCTTTCAGGCTGTGAAAGTGCTTGTCCAAACCTCTATGTTCAGCAACAGAAAAAAAATCTGTTTTCTACTAGCAACAGTGGAAGGTCGCATTGCTTTGTTTTCATTTACATTAAAAAGCTCAGTCTACATGTCAGGTGTATAAAACAAAACCAACAATATGCACAGCTCGTATTCTTTATCGAAGCACCCACTGAGGGGTTCAGTAGTAGCCATGAAAGGTGCCTTTAAAGCCACTGCCAAACATTTTCAGCTCCTCTGTTACGTACAGGTATCTTCTGTACTACATCCCTCAACCACAGGAATGGTGACTGAATTTGTTATGAGTCCCAAGGCACATCTCCTCCTAGAAGATGCAAACCTCAGGTGTGCAATTACATCCCCTCAGAGCTGCTTCACTATACTGTCAGAAACCCCAAACCACATTTAGCAGGTGATTACCATCCCCCATTGTTCTTAAGGAAGCCGTTACAAAATTGAGGTATGGCAAAACAAAAGACTGCTGGGGAAAGGACTACGAATCTCAACAGCTTGCACCAACCTGGGAAAGTCTGAGCAAGTCAGAATGAGCCTCAGCTTTAAGATATGGAAAGGAAGTAAGGACCAGGTGCTTGCCAGCAACATCCAGCTTTCTCTTAAGTGTTTCTGAAAAGCGTGGAGTATTTTAGACAATGACCCAGGCTACCCAAACAAAAGCATACCAGACACAGAGGCACAGAGGTTGCATTCCATACAGCCGGGTGGGTTTGCTTTGCTTACAAAGCATTTGTTTTTTGCACTGAAAGGTAAAGTGAAATTCTACTGCTCGAGCTATCGAGAAGATAAGAAACCTGAAAAACTCCCAACCGGTGTTTCATATGCCTTACTTGCAGAAACTAAGATCACAGAACTATTCCAGCTCAAGTCTTCTTGCTTCCATTCTTCCATGAAGAATTTGCCATACAATTCTGGCAGTGTGACTTCACCACCAGCTTTGACTTACAGTTCCTTCCTATATATTGTCCTTCCTAGAAATATTTCTTATTAACTGTATCTTGTAAGAGGCAGAGTACAGAATGGTATTTCATACTCACATAGAAGATGGAAAGAGGAGTGACATGGCCTTTTTCCTGGCTGAAGCAAGATTAAGAGCAACTCAGAAGGAATCCACTGCAGAGTAACAGGAGGACTAAAACTATCCATAGGTGATACTGCTGGACAGTGACATAACAGTAGAAATACGTCTTGCATACAACAGAGACCAGTGAATCGCAGTCTCTGGCAGGGCAAGCAAAGAGCTGAGGCAGGCATAACAAATCCAACTGAGCCTTGAGATACTTCTTTTTCAGTAAAACAGCAGAGGATGAACAATTTTGTAAAGTGCTCAAAAAATTACCCAGGCAACAATAGGCTGCAAAGGAAAAAAAAAAAAAACCCAGTAAGCAAAGAACAGACCAGGAACTGAATTTCAATGAAAGGCATTTTCCTCTTGAATGTGCAAAGGAACTCTTTCTTGGATCTATAAATAGATCCAGCTGATGATGCAGGAAGGTCAGATGCAGCACTGCTGACTGATCACTCACATATGAGAACTTTGGCACAGTAATTAAGCGGATCCTGAATCACTCAAAACTAAAGTCCTTGGATACTGAACTGCAGAAGTGTGATGGATATGAATGCATTTGTGTGTATGCTTGGGAACATTAGGAAAACTGCAGGGGGTTTAAGATTGCCTTGAATTTCTCAAAATCTGCAAGGGTGGAAAAAGGGAAGAAAACAAACGAGTTCCGCTTGATGCTGATGTACTTTAAATCCATGCCCCCTGCTTAAGCCCCAAGAACCAACCCCCCTTCTACCCTTTCCTCATGCTCTTCTTGTGTAGGGCAGGAAGAGCGACACGAGTCTAATGATGCTGAGGGTGGCTGTGCCACAGCATTGCTGCAGTGCCAGACAAGCGCATGCAGGCAAACTGCATCATGGCAAAAATCCCAATTGCAGGAAAATTACCCAGGCCAAGGGAGAGGACAGGCCATACGTTCCTCCCAACAAAAACACATGAAACAATTTGTCTGTATTGCTGGACACACAAAAGCAGCAGCCTTAAAACACAAAACATGAAAAGAAGACCACAAGTGTAACATATTAGCTTTCTCAACACACTTGTATCTTACCATGATCACAATGCAGCTGAGATTTCTATCTGTAGGTTAAAACTGAGGAGGCCACAATTATTAAAAAAGACACTATATGAAGTGTGCTCCATCACTGACTGATTAATCTTTTTATTAAGTTCATTTGTAAGTTATTTTTTAATTTATGGACAATTTCTTCATCTGGATGATGTCCTTTTAACATTTTAATTCAATTTTTAGTTCAAAATAAGGCTGTGCTCCCATAAATGTGGGTTTTTTTAACCTTGTGAATCTCTCTGATAATCCCACATCTTTTTTTTTCCCCGGTTTCAGAAGAGAAGTTTAAAACATGAGCCATACAGGATAAGTATCTGCTATAAGTGACATGATGGATTAGCGTGTCACAGCAGTAATTATATGTCACAAGCCACCAGAGATTCTAGAAAAGTTCAGTCTATTGCACGCTCCATAGCGACTCCTGTAAAGCTCAGTGATTTACAAAATGAATGAAATGGAAAAGGATGCACAAAGGCCTCAGACCAGCCAAAGCATGCAGTGAAATACTGCCCATCTTAAACAACAGACAACACATGTAGCTACTCTTTTCTACCAAAATTTATGAGCAGACAGCTGGACTGCAAGCAAAGAAGTTTTGATAGACAACCAATTCTGGTATCATATTAAGAAACAACTCCCGCAGGATCTATTTCCTTTAGAAAAATTCATAAATGGACTGTCCTCCAAGCACTTTGTTTAAAACCAAACAATTGCACAAGCTGAGTATGATCTCCTCAGTCCTACGTGTTAAATTTCATTCAAAATCAAAGACCATCAGGAAAGGCAGACAGCCTACTGGCTGGCCAGCACAAAGTGTTAAGAAATTGACTGGAACTGCTGATGGCAAAATTGAGAGCTTTGAAATAAGAGCAAAGAAAACACAAGCAGCTACTAAAGCCTTACGCTTTCTTAACTTATTGAAGCAGGGTGGGGTTTTTAGAAGTACACAGCATTCCCCTAATTGCATCCAGTGAAGTGCAGAAGAGTTTTACCATTCGTTCTATTGGGAACGGAGGGTTCTTAAATATTACAGTCATAAAAGACTAAAATCCCACCCCTCTATTCAGCCAGCTGCAGACTGGCTCCATCAGGGTTCCCATCCACCACCAAGGAGCAGAGCTCTACAGACCTGAGGAGGTTACCATCCCAGCCTCCCACGCTGCTGAGCAGACAGCTGGGCTGCTGCTCATCAATCAGCTGATGAATTGCTGCAGTTTGCAGTCAGGAGTTTTAAGGCAAGCGAACAGCAGTGATGATTTACTTCAAAACATCACGCTGTAAAGTGAGTGATTCAGCAGCTGATTCACGGTGGCTCAGCTGTCCAGGATCGGGGCGTGGGGTGGGGTGGACAGCTGGGACCTGTGATGTCATCCATGCTATGCCATCCCCACTAGTGAATCAGAACCCTGACTATCATTTCCGTAGCATTTGTGCCTCCTGCGTACTTCAAACTGAAGAAATAGAAAACTGATGTTGTCAAGAGAGACGGGAGCAGCTTCCCCTACACTATCATCAGAAGAGTATCACTGATTTCAATGTGGTATTAGACTCCCAATAACCTTGGGAGTTTATGATCCATTTTATGCAACAGGGATGAACCTCTGTAATCCTAATCCACCTCAGGTGACCAAGACCAAAAGATACACCTTCTCTATCTTTACAATCAGTAGCTAAGCATGGGTCTGAACTAGTTCAGAGTGATAATCAGCTTCATCAAGAACTGTTCATACATCCGTCCACAGTCAACAGAAAAAACAACATTTCAGTGCTTAGACCTGGCAGCTGGGAGCTTGGATCTGCTCCTGACTCTGCTACAAGCTCCTCACATGGCTTTAGTCAAGTCACTTGATTTCTCATTACTGCATTCCTCTGATTGACAGTACAAAGAAGGATTAGTGTGGGGTTATTTCCTTTCATTAAGTTCCAAGATCTTTTTTCAAAAGGGGTGCAGAAGGTGTATCACACTATATTGATGCCAGAAGCACAGTACTAGCCTTAAGCATGAAGCTTTCTTGACACGGTTCCTTCTTCAACCTCATCAAAGCAAGACACCTTCCGAATCCAAAAGCTGTTGCTCTTTGCAGATATCCATGCTTGACCTTTTGGTGAAACCTACAATATGCTTCAGAAGAAAGCACCATTCCCTTTTATAATCATAACAGCCAGCCAAGTTATAATTTACAACAGCAAGCTGTAATAGTGTTAAATAACAGTACTTAATTTCATGTAACTGGTTCTGCCTAAAACCTCATTGCCAAATGTCTCTTTTCCATTTAGATGATGTAGAAAAAACGCTGGTTTAAGGCAAACAGTTCACATAATCTCCGTTTTTCCATTTACTAAGACCTTATGTTTCCATGAACAGTACAGAATTTTTACTGACACTTACAGACACACAGCAGGTTGAAAGCAGTATATTTAGAGTTTCTGCAGTAGAAATGCTTCAGTTAAAAAACCACAACAACAAAAAAATGCACCTTCCGATGTTTAGGTTGAAGATAAAAAGGGATGGTCCCACTTTTGCAGTTAAGAAAGCAAATACAGCTCTGTATCCAGGTCAGTTATAATTGCCTCACACCTGTTTATACCCGGGCTGAATATGAGCCAGTGGTTTCTAGACGAGAGCTGGGTCTGGGGTATAGGGGACTTGTAAAACAGTTGGCTCCAATCAGCTTGACTTGGGAAATCAAGAAGAACAGTCTAGCCCAACTGACCGAAAAGAGTTTTTTCCCTAGTATAGGCAGGGCCATAGTAGAAATCTCCTTCACTCACATGTTGCATCTGCTGGTTTGTGTCAGCCTTTAAGACCTGGCAGCAGTTCCCATGCTCGACTGAAGGTGGACCCTTGGGCTCTGCAATCGATGGGTCAAAGTCTCCTTGCCTTGAAACAATTACACCTATTAAGTCAACACACAGTAGGTATGATATTGAGCAAACGTATACCAGCTTGGGTTGTGAAAGGATCATTGTAAACACGTGCTAATAGTGTCTGAATCCCTGCAGGATGTTTAAGGGAGGATCAACTCGCAGTCAGGTCAGCACGCTGCTTTCATGCGGAAAGCACCTGGCCTTGTATCAATGAGAGCAATTATCTCAGAAAATATCCCACTCCCCAGTACGACTCAAGCATATTTATCCTCTGTCTTATTGCTTATTGTCCTGGCTTCAGCTGGGATAGAGTTAATTTTCTTCCTAGTAGTTGGTATAGTGCTGTGTTTTGGATTTAGTATGAGAACAATGTTGATAACACACTGATGTTTTAGTTGTTGCTAAGTAGTGCTTACACTAGTCATGGACTTTTCAGCTCCTCATGCCCTGCCAGGGAGAAGCTGGAGGGGGCACAACCAGGACAGCTGACCCAAACTGGCCACATGGATATTCCATACCATATGACATCATGCTCAGTATATGAACTGGGGGGAGTTGGCTGGGGGGGGGTGTGTGTGATCGCTGCCTGGGGACAGGCTGGGCATCGGTCGGCAGGTAGTGAGCAATTGCATTGTGCATCACTTATTTTGTATATTCTTTTATCATTATTATTTTCCCTTCCTTTTCTGTCCTATGAAACTGTCTGTATCTCAGCCCACGAATTTTACTTCCCCCCCCTCCCCCGATTCTCTCCCCCATCCTACTGGGGCAGGGGGGGAGTGAATGAACGGCTGGGGGGGGTTT
Organism: Pygoscelis adeliae; assembly: GCF_000699105.1. Lineage (NCBI taxonomy): Eukaryota > Metazoa > Chordata > Aves > Sphenisciformes > Spheniscidae > Pygoscelis > Pygoscelis adeliae. The sequence continues at coordinate 130,203 of NW_008824400.1, read as the reverse complement.
AGCTGCCTGCCAGCTTAAACCACAACATTTATGAATCTAAAGGTCTCATTGTGCTCGCTGATGCAGACCCCCAGCTTCCCAGGCTCATCTCTCTACTGGCGTGTAACCTGGTACTTCTGGCCCTATTTCCAGATGTGACAAGATGCGAGCAGAGTACCTGACCCCATGGAAGGGGCAGGTGACCTGGGGAACATTTTACTCTGAGAAGATGCATTTTAACGAATCAAAACCAAAATAGTCAGAATAAGTGGATCTGAGTCATGCAGTGCTATTCTAGAGCCTGAGCTGTACTGTTTCCATGATCCTGCTCATTTTCTAATTAAAAATACAGCCATACTGAATACCATCCATTCACATTCCTCACTGTAGTGATTTAGGTTTTTTTAATACTACTTCTCACAGCAGCTATAATAGAGGAGAAATTAGCAATAGCTTGCAGCTAGAGGTAGAGTCTTTGCCTCCTGTTTGTAAATTATGTATTGTCCTTGCTGCGGCTGCAAAACGCACTCTGGAACTTTTGTTTGCAAGCTCATTTTCTAGCAAAGTGTTTATTAGATGATGTGGCTTGGTGCCACAAACCCACGCCAAGCAAAGGGCACTTGTCAGTGCTTGCAGACTACACCTGTATATCTACTAACATTTGGGAAAAGATGCCTAAGTATGAGCAATCACAAATTCTGCCTCCTTCATTGAAACACAGGCATCGTATTCCAACCGAAAGCTTCTTCCTGTACTGCCCAACCATCGACTGAACAGCAGAACAGTGCTCAAATGACAAAAGAAAAGGAAGACATGTTGAGACAAAGGCAAAATTAGCTTTTCATTTAGGAACACTGCATAAAGATACAAGGAAATAAATGGTTCAGTTCATCTCTATCTCCAAAAGTCAAGGGCTGTCCTCTGAAGACTATGCTTTAAATTAAGTCTCCTATGACTGCTACCCTGCTCAACACTGGAGCTTTGACGCTAATCTCCCCAATTGCTGAGAAGGATCACAGTAGAAGGAGCTCTACAAACTGACCAGGAACACAGTTGCAAAGAATGACACATCCACATCAAGGATCTGCAAGAGTGAAGCGAGCACCACAAGCTTGCCCTTTTCCAAGTCATTTGACTGAGCTCCCACCATGTTTTCTAAGTGTAATGACACTGCAGTTAAAATCAGTACTAGCTGACTGACTACAACCTTGTGTAGAAAGGAAAGTTTCTAAACACTCTGATTTCGATAGGAAATCTTTGGAGTGTGAACCATCCAATACTTCTTACACCTCCTCTCTTTGCACAAGACACCTAGAGCTTGATGTTCAGAAAAGCTTAGAGCCACAATGCGTTCCTGTTATCAGGAGCATTCAGCATCTTTGGCCCCAAACATCACTTAACCCTTTCACAGATGATAATTTCAGAGGCGCTTGAGAGTACCAGTTCTACTAAGTTTTAATCATTTAGCTTTGTAGCACTTTTCCAAGGGTAACACCAATGCCCAAGTAGCCATGCACTCAAAGGTAGACAAGAAAGATCCCACCCACACAATTTTGTCAGCTCTAGTAGGTGTCATAACACCAGATCCTTACATCGATGTAGCACAAACTAGCAATATGATCCACACATAGCTCCTTCCTATCTTCACCCCAATGAAACCTCACTTTTTAACTACCCCGAGTTACAAAAATAAACTCCCATGTTTTCAGCTTTTTCTGCTCACATTCCTTCACTGATGGGGCTTCAGTGTTGAACTGTGCCTGTCATTTCTGACATGGTGTGACAGCAGCTCACCCTGCAGACCATGAACAGGTACAGTGACTCACTGCATTCCGCAAGGATTGTTTAGATAACTCATACAACTGGAGCACAGGTAATAACACACTGTGCTGTCCCCAAGAACCTTAGCAGAAAGAAACCATGAAGAACGTGAACCAACAGGGATTCATTGTACCATACAAAAAAGCATTTTACTCAGTGTGTGGCACTGTTGTGAGCTTAGCCCCCGATAAACCAGTACTTTCTTTCCTCTTTTACAAAGAGTTAACAAAATCTACAGTGGCTTGTTTCAGTCCTGCCTGTTTAAAGGAGTGATATGCCCATCGCTAATCCAAAATCAGAGCTGGGTCTTACCTATTAGGTCTCTCCAGCACAGCTCACCAGTTAACTACTTGTCTTGAGTATACTTAGCATTGATTTTCAGCTGATTAGCAGCTTCTCTCCAAGACATCTCATTTGGAAGCTGCAAGATAAACCTGAGGGACCCATCCCTCAAACGCTGTTCTCGGCTTTCAAAATAAAGAGACTAGACACACAGTCCTGCCTGCCGAAGTCCCATTTCCCACAGATGGCACATTATCTTAGCCCACTGCGGCTGTAATCTCACTGAAAGCACCCCCCTCAACACTCCTTGCTTAGATGGATAGCTGTCTGTCTCAAGTACAGAGTACCTCTTTGTTCGTGGCTCTTTTGATTTTTCAGGCCATTCTTCCCCTTTGAGAGCAGTGAGCCCTCCTCTGCTCTATTCAGGGGAACTCCTCCGAAAGAGTTTTCCTCATCCCTCAGTGCTATATTTAGCTTTACACACAGGCAGGGAGGCACTGATTGTTGTTAGGGCTGCCTTAGTTTACAGTCTGGCCTAAGCACAACATAGTAGACATAGCTGATGAGCAACACATTGGTCTTGGGTCATTTAACAGCAGTTACTCTCCTGCCCCTGAACTGCTCCCACCTCACTCAGCACGGGGGCCTGAAGTTTTACCACAGTCACACAGAGCAGATGCCAGCAAAAGAGAAGTCCATAAACACACTTGGGTGACACCACACACACACACCTGTCCCTCCCACGCACTCATTTTACGCAGCCCTACAACCACAATCTGGCAAATTAGCGCTTTTTCATCCCTCCCATCCAAAAAACCAGCCGTCAATTGAACCGATGGGCTTAAGGAAAAGCTGGGAAAGCTTCTCTGAGGATTATAGCCACAGAAAGATGACATCCTGCAGTCTTAGGACCCTGTTCCATCTTAATACAGGGAAGGGGACAGGGAGAAGGACCCACTGCACCACCAAGTGCTTTTTCTGCTGGGTTGAAGAAGTCTCTCCCCCCTCCCCAGTATCCTGATCCCCTAGAAACGAGCAGCTCTGGCTGTACAGAACTGGGTAGTTAGTAAGGAGATAAACACCAGGAGAAAAGAGACCATCCCTTCAAGGTCTAGCAAGAAGACGGACGGATGGATGGATGGATGGATGAACGAACAGACGCACATTCGAGCACCACAGACGCCCCGGACCGTACCTGGAAGTGGCCGCAGGCGCTCCCGGCCCCAGCCGCTGCTTACCGCCCAACAGGTACGCATCGTTCACGGCACGGTACAGCACGGCTCAGCTCCTCACACCGCC
>NW_008824400.1:111395-126567 GCF_000699105.1 Pygoscelis adeliae | reverse complement strand
TGCAGCGCCGGTGCCGGCGGAGGCGGAGTGTCAGCACGGTCCGTCCCGGCTGCAGAGCCCGCTCCTGGAAAGGCTGCTGGCGCGGCTTGGCTAAGCCCGCTCTGGGTGCCACCAGCGGGCAGATGTCGCAGGCGCTGGTTTCAAACCTGGAACTGAACCCGTGTGTGACTGGACTCGGCTGAGATGGCCTGAGAGCGGCCACTGCCCAGCCGGCCCTGCATCTTGCTGCTGGCAGTGGTCATAAGTGCATGCTCACAGACGGGCAAGAACAGGACACGCATACGCGATACTTCCTCCAAGCAGTCTTCCAGCTTGTATTTTCAGCACAGGGGATTTCCTGAGCCCGGTGCTGTTTGTTCAGTGACCCTCAGCAGATCTCTCTTTCCCAGTACTCATCCAGTTCCCCCTGCAGCCCATCCATGATAGTCTTCGAAAAGGACTTGCGCAGATCCACTACAACTCCTCAGAGAGCCACTGTCTTCCACTTCCCTTGAGCTCGGCTTACTAGCTTACATCTGATGGCCCCTTGCTGTAGCACGGAGTGATAAACACTTCACTCCTACGCACTCTCTCCAGAGCACTCTGAGTTTTCTCAATTTCTTGCACAGCATTCTCAGTCACCACTTTTCCAGGCTGAAAAGTCCAGGTCTACCCAGTCCCACCACAAACAGGGTCAAAATCTCTGACGATCCTTGTTATCCTTCACCAACCTTTTTGCAGTACTTCTGAACCTTCTGAGATGAGGGAAACAGAGCTGCACATGCACAACTCAAGGTGCAGTTGAACCTCAGATTTAGGGAGCAGTACATCAACTTTCTCTGCTCTACATCCCCTCCTAGCAATTCCCAATCTGTGCTCAATTTCCTTTTTTGACTGCGACTGGGCACTGAACTGGAGCCACCCATCAGAACACCCAAGATCTTCCGACCAAGTGGCAGCAGCCAGGTCAGAGCCCATACTTTACATGTGAAGCTAGCTATATACATCAGAGCTTTCACTAATTGAAGAAAAACTGTCCCTGGTAGTCAAATGCTTGAAAGACAGGTGCCTCTGGCTAATATTTCTGCACACAAGCATAGAAGGAGCACGTAAGCCCGAGTTCCTTTGGCCAGGATGATTTTTGAGGCAGTCACACAATCCTGCCTACCTGCATTTCCATTTCTTTAAATTCAGTCTCTAGAAAGAAATACTTTAAAAATCTATTTTCAAAATAATTGAGATGGCAAGATAACCAATAGTAAAGGGATCTCCGCACAAAGGGCCTTTGCCCACACAACTCCCTTTCTGGAATTGGGACTTAAAGGTGCATGTGATCTCACTGTGGATTCTAGAAATTAACTTGCAAGCCTTCGAGTTCTGGATTCACACAAAAGCCCGCTTTGTCCCTTTGCGCAGTGTCACATATAATGTGAAGTATAACGAAATGACATTGCAAGGTTATTTCTGAAGGAAGATGACACAATGCCAAGTCAGAGGTCACAGCACTTAGACATATATCCTCGTCCTTTTCCCACTTTGGTGAGCATGTCAGAGGAGGTATCTTCCTCAGGCTCTGCTCTGTGATGTTTCTACCTCCGTTTCTTCTCCGTGACAGGTTTCCCAATGAAATAACCTATTTAACTTTCTTGATTCCTGTTTACCCCTGCAATTCTCTTCATCAGACAACTCTTGTTGCCATACCTACAAGAAAGCTAGAGAAAGATTTAGACTTCATCCAGATAAAGGGTTTTCCCTTTTTCCTTTCACCTCTCTCAGATTCGAGGACAAACATTTGTTTTTCCCTCCCCTTGTCTCCTGTATTCTCAGACACAATCTTTGATTAAAGCAGAAATATTTTACTGAAGTAACTGCATGTACAGACACATTTATCCTGGTTTGTTTTGGTGCAAGCTGACAAGACTGAAGGCAGCCTGTGGGCTCCCTGGCAGAGAGGACTACCCTCGGGGGAGTGACAGGTGGTGCAGCGAACGACACATTGTGCATGAATCAGCAGCACTGTGCTGCTGCAAGACTGGCAAATGCTACAGCTCAGTGGGCTGTAGTCAAGTATCATGTTAAGCAAATGACGTAATTTGTTTGCTGTGCTTTGCATTTGCTCAGGCCTCATTTGCAGTAGTGCAAGTGGTTATGAATAACTTGGCAAGAGTTGAGAGGAGATCAAAAATTGTAAGGAGGTAAGAAGTACAGTTATGAGTCAATGTTTCAAATGCAGAACATGCCCAGTCTGCATTGCTCAGATGCTTTATTTATTCTTCCCATTTTTGATATGGTAGTGCTCACAACAGTAATGCAGATTAAGGGAATTAAGCACAAACAAAAACTAAAAAACTAGATGGGGGCTGATTAAACCAACTAGACCAATGCTCGCTAAACAAGTTCTGTGCAGGCTATATTCTCCTAAAATCTAGGCCTGGGTCCCATGGCTGGATCTGCTCGCATGAATCCCAGCATCTAGGTTGGGCTTTAACATGTGACCCTCCACTGTGGTAGAAATACAGACTACAGACTTGGACTGCAAATCAGGCCTCTGCTTTTCCTGTGTATTTGAGTTGTGGAAAATTTCATCCACAGCCCCATCTTATCTCCATTATTACTATAAACCCATATTTTTCATCTGAATGTGAAAACTGAATGTGTTACTTCAAAACAAACTGAATTTTAGGAAAGAAGATATTTTTGTATCTAGTAGACACTGGAAATCTCTGGGCCCTCATATGCAAACAAACTACAGTTCTGGCCAATTGTAACCAGGCTTCTGGGCTTTCAGACCTACTCCAGAAAAGGTTGGTTGAAACAGCAATGCCAATATCAACTGCTGAAGAAGCAGGAGTTTAACTCCTAAAATTTCAATGATTACATAGAATGAAAATGTATTTTTTTCAAGATATTTCTGTTTACTTTTCTGGTGACTAGTAGCTGAGCCAATAAGCTTCAAATCAACATATTCATGCTATCCAGTGTTCCTCCAAGACACAAGAATTAGAAGTTATAAGGAATGGGGGCAAAAAGCATATTTAATGGCATCAGATGACTTGAGGAAATGAAGCTTTAGAAAAATCACCAAGCCTGGGAATACTGAGAATAGAGTTGTTAACTCTATGCAACTTCTGTTGTGGACTAACTTCTGTTATGTGGTTGAAAATCTGTCTACTGATAAAACAACTTACCCCTGCCCAGTCTCTGGGTTTATCCTGATCCCACGCAGCATTGCTTGTGCTATGTGCCCCAGCCAAATACTCATAATTTCCAAGTGATAAACCAGAAGCCACCCAGTAATCTTTTACTGGTTAGATCACGCAAGCACAGTCTGTAAAACAGTTAAGTGATGCTGAATTTTAAGCATAAAGAGAGAACACTCTCTCTTGTTTCAGCAAGTAACTGGACAGTTCTCTGTCAGAGCAATGTGAAACAACTGGCTAAACTAGCTGCTCTCTGCCTCCTCTAACACCAAAGGATCATCAAAGAAGAATAATTAAGAGAAAACAGCCAATACCCGTTCTTTTTTCATTGTTATACTTGTTGCTGTGCAAATACATCAACCTTTACCCTGTGGTTTGTAGCACTTCCCTGCATAAAGCAGAAGGACATCAGGTTTCATTTAAGCCCTATGTTTATTCATTTTGAACTTGAACTAGGATCATATTAAAAACAGATTACAAATCATTTAAGAGCTATTAATGCTTGCCAAAACTAACTTGTGGTTTTAAATAAGAGGAAAGTCAAAGTAAATGAAAAGTAGCATGTAAGTCATTGTAGAGAAGTCATGTTACATAAAAAGTGCACAACATATTTGGCATTTCAAAAAGTACTCAGCAGAATCCCATACACAAAGAGTATTCTTGATACAAACAGATGGAAGGGAAGGATTTAGAGTTTGAAGTCAATTGTCTGAAATTCAAAAGTAAGCATTAGTCTGGCAATATTAGCACACACTTAAACCTGTGCATGGAACTCCTACTGAAATCATTGAGACACCTGCACAGGTAGAATTATTTGCAGAACCAGATTCCAAAACCCTTGACCACTTTGAATTTTCAAAAAACCACTTCAATTCACACTGTAAATATTTAGATTAAAGAGATCAGTCCAGCAGATCACTTAGACCTTGCCTTGGCTTCAAGTTTGAAATTAAGTACATACTTCAGTGATTTGACAGAGGGATTCAAGCACAGTCTTCAATGTTTAGATGGAGTGCTGTGACGCTGCAATGGTTGTGTGTGGAGATTAAGAGATGTACAAGTACTCAGGGCACTTGACTGGTAAGCAGACACTAATTCCTGTAACAGATTTTTTGTAATGAGACTTTTATTTTAGCTGTTTACAACTTTGTCAGAATTTAAGCAATCATAGCTAAAAGTGTTGATGGCAGGTGGCTGCTTCAGGCTAGAGCAAAATTCAGGTAAAATTATTTATGCTCTTCTGAAAAGGTGGCGGACAAAAATCTAATGTTACTGCTCATGTTCCTGCATTGACTACAGCTTTTTTTATTTGTTACTGTTACCTACTGAAGGAAAACATTCTATGACAAAGCCTTGGACAGGGACTTGAAAGAATACACTCCCTGTAATTTGCCTTTAATGTTTTGCCTTTAATGCAAGAACTGCCCAAATTCAGACAAGCTCTTAATTTCTGAAAGCTCTCCGTCTGCCCTACAAGCACATGTGAGAATTTGTCAGCATAATTCTTACAGACCTTCTCGTGACTGGCAACATCAGTCCCAGGCTTCAGGGGCTGAGCTGGACTTGCACTGAAGTGACCGCCTTCTGTGCAGTGGGCACCAGAGCTGAGAAGGTGGAGAGAGTCTTCTATATTCTCAGTGCCCTCCATGTTAGCACCAAGACAGTGTGAAAAAGAGGATGACAAAAATGTGGAAGGATCAAATACTATATGTTGGGGAGAAACAAGATGGGATAAGGAAATTGAGTATTGGCATAATATAAGTTAAGGAGGAAGAAATTAAAATTACAGAAGAAATTAAAACTGTAGGTGACATCTCTCAAATGGAGGTATCTCCATTGGACCTCAATGCCATTTGCAAAGGAGGTAAGCACTGCCCAGATGAGCAAAGCAAGGCACAAAAGTATAAAATTCTGTATCATCTGGCAGGCCAGCAAGAGCAACATGCAATTCCCGAATCCCAGTCCACAAGCCAGTGCTTCAGAGACAGAGAACTCTGAAAGGAGGACTCCATTCAATCATTTCACACACCTGAGCTTGACATGGTACTTCCGTTGTTTAAACGGGTGACAATCAATCTGTAAAAATGGACATCAAGTCTTTAAAGCCATTCACCTTTGAGAATGACATGGCTAAGCGCTGATGTGGGTAGGGAACAGAAGGAAAGACAGACATCCTTGAAGAGTGTTGTTTTTTCTCCCAAATGACAAAGAAAGCCAATCTGAAGCATTGCTCACGTGTCCTGAGGCTGTCCCTTCTAAGGAATCACATAGTCCTGCTTTCTTTCCTGTGAAACCTCTGTGTAAAGCAAGCAGTGAAGATGAAAATACCAATGTCTTGTCACAATGTCGGTCTAAGGAGGACAACCAGCTTCACTTTCTTTTTCATTGTATCTAACTGTGGATTATCTTGACCTTTCCCCAGGTCTGGCCAGTGTGAGAGTGAGGTATCTGTAAATTACGCCAGATAAGGCTGAAATTATGTTGTAAAAGCATCTTCAAGTTCTCAAGGACAAGCCTCAACTCTTTCATTTAGGACAGTATATAGGCTGCTTCTTACTTGAGAGTCCCACTGAATCCTTCAATGTTAATGCAGTGTGGAACCACTAGCCATGATGAAAAGTGTCAGGATTTGGCCTACCTTAAAAATGTATTTATGCAAGAAGCAAATGGCTCTGTCTCCTTTTGAGTGAACATAACTTTGCCAGGACTATTGGGGCGCTTTACAAGTTCAAAACCATCAAAAGAAGTGCAGCTCGATGCATGATGTTTCACTAGTTCCTGATGTCCCTTACGAGCTGGGAGATACAGAAAGTAGGTAAAATTGATCCCAACTCAGTATGGCTTACTCCCGATTTTTATCTCTAAGAGAAGTTGTTGATTCATTGCAATCATTTGCATTATTGATGGCCTCTGATAACTAATAAATTTTTACAGCTACCTGCAAATTTGAAAAATAGTCCACCTTGTCCTAAAGACAAAGAAACTGAGGCATTTTCAAAGGCAGATGATGTAGCACGTGAGCACCTAACACCAAGAACAGAACCAAATCCTGATCCCCAAGTCCTCTGGTGCTTGGGAGGTCAGAACCTCGTGGATTGGGAAGTACGCCTAATTGCAAAGCAGACTATCCAGAAGAAATAACATACCTTGCACAATTACCATCTTTAACTATGGGTAAAAGCTCTCATTTAGGACCTTGTCTGATGATATACACGTGATATATGAATACAGGAGAAAAGGGAGTGCTGATGAACATGATCTGGCTTCTGCTCCTGGTGGATAACTGCAAATGCTTCAGACTGTGTCAATGCCATGTGTCTTAAGCTTTAAAAACTCTGAACCCCTCCTTTAGTAGCATTATTCCAAAGCTGGATGTTGGGATCTTTATTTCTGTTTAGTTATTGATTTATGGTTGCTATTGCTGGAGGCTTCTCCCTCACCCCCCTCAAAACAAGGAAACATTTACAACTTCTCCTGCCTCCTCACCCTTTCTTCTTTCAGCCTGACATCCTCTCAGATGCTACCTGACAGACTGCAGCAATCACCCTGTGAATGGTTAATTTCCTTATTGAGAGCCTCCCATTTACCCTCACATCTGCCAGCACTCCCCGACACTTGAATAAGCATTAAGACATTAACAGTCTGGCACAGGTTTAAGGGCTTGAATAATAATGTTCTGTGGACTCACCACACTCACACAGGCACCCAGAAAAACCCATGTGCACTAAACTTTGCCATCCTTGGGGCTGGGAAAGGCTGCTGGAGGGGTGACTGCAGCGACATACATGGATGAACTGCCACTTTTTGCTATTCCAGACAACGAGGCCTGATTTCTGGCCAGTGAAGCTTTGAACATCTTTCCCTGTACCGCAATACAATTGGGATCTGGGCTACAAGAAACAGACTCACTGGTTTGGGAAAATAACAGGAAAGAGCAAACAGAAACAAAAGAAAACTTCAGAAAAAAAAAAAAACCAAACAACCAAAACCTAAAAACCAAAGCCTGAAATTAAAACAAATAAACTACCTCCTCCCAAAGCCAAAACCAATCCTTCTTCTGAATTTTGTAATGTTTATAAACTCCCTCTGAACTGCTGAACTGGAATTGGAGAGCTTTGAACTGCTTTTGGAGTGCAGGGTCTTGTACTGCAAGTATCACGAGAACAAAATAGTCTCCATTTTAATGGATTATCAAAATGAGAAAATGATCCTACTATGTTTGCTTAAAGTTTAGACTAGCACTTGGTTTATTTCTCTTGTGTGTGTGCCTAGCATGTAGCCAGTCTGGGACTCTGGTATAATGGATGATCTATCAGCTTGAAAGACATTCTCTTCTGTCACTTCCAACCATACCAACCATGTCAGACTATGTCATGGAGGAAATTCATCCTTTTAACCTGCCCCAGCGATGGCTCTTAGACAAACCTCAAAGCACTGGTTATAGTAAGAAGCTTCTGTACCAGATGACTTGCAGGAAACCTGGTATGCCTCCCAGATGTTTAATAAACTTGACAGTGCCCTCTCAAAATCTTTGGCTAGAGTTCAGTCATCTCTACCCACAGCCAGTGCACAAAGGATTCAAAGACTTCACAAACCACAACTTTTGTTTTGAAGTATGGATAAAGTATGCACACACATTTCTCTGTGCTTGCTATTTTGTGAAGGGAGTTGGTATATTTTCCACCATTATGTGCTGGAAAATAGGCTTATAGTTCAACAGAAAAGACAAGGAAAATTAAGAGATGTCCTGAAAACTAAGAAAATAACGTCTTTATTACTTTTAAGGTGTTAGTTCAGTTGCAGGTCAGTGAAGAAAAAGGAAGATTTATTATGAATGAAAGCAGTTTGACAGCCTACATGAAAGGAATTTGGTGGGTGACCTCTATCAAGTTCCAGGGAATGGATCCACATTTTCAAAACTGTCACCACAGCATCCAGCAGCTGCATGGGGAATAGCCTTCCTATTCTGCAAGTATTTGTAAGATGTCAAAAATCCCTCCCAAACCAGAACACAAATTTGAAATCACCCAAAAAAAAGCATGTTCATGAACCAACAATCCCAAACATATTTCAGACTGAAAATTTTATTTATATAGTTTTTAAAAGCTTAAATTTCAAATTCAAAATTTTGTATTGTTTGAAACCTTATTTAATAAATTAACCAATGTGTGAAAACAAAGGTTGGCTTGAAAAAAAAACCAAAACAATTTTTAACATTCAGAAATAACTAAGTAGAAAATCTCATATCTTTCCAATTCTTCCCCCAGAAGAAGGTTATCAGATTGTTTTTGGCAAAAACTACCCTTTTTCCTAACAGTTTTCGGTTTTGCAAATTTGTGTGGTCAAGAGGGAAAAAAGTGTCACTGATAAATTTCCTCCTCTCTCCACTTAATTGAAAGGTTTCCTGCTGTGTCCCCAGCTGTCCCCTTCCAGCTTCCAGTGGAGAGGACGATTACAAAGCTCTGCAGAATAAAACCTTCCTGGAGCCCTCCCCCCTGCACACACACACATAATGGAGCAGCTACTACACCTGAAGCAAGAAAAATAGCTGTCACTCAGCCTTCAACCCATTTTTTAGCATGGTGTATGTCTCCCAGAAAGCTTGGAACAACAGTTCCTGAGCTCATAGACTGCAGGTGGTACTGTCCACCAGGCAGAACATACAAGGCAGAAAACAAAACTAAGCAAAGCAAAACAAAACAAAACCTTCTCCAGCTACAGGTCGAAGCCCTGGCTATGTATCTGTCTATTTGGATAGGCATCTCTCCCTGCACAAATCTGCTTAGATTTTCCTTTCCTGAAAAAAAATGGTGGGGTAGAGGATAGAAACTGTTACTATTGATGTTTTTTCTGCTGTTATTCTCTGTAACTGTGAAGACTTGCCATTGAGTCAACACTTTTGATGGGCAGAAAATGAACACACAAAAGTCTTGAAGGAAACAATGCAGGCTTAGTAGCTTATACTGACACCATTTGACTCTTCAGTGTTTCATTCTATTAAGAAAGTAACAGTAATTTGAAAACTGTTTAAATGTTACTTCATGCACCAGAAATGGCTTCAAAACAGCCATTCTTGAAACAGAATAAATAATGAATGCTTCAATTCTTGTCTAAATATGATTTAGCAGGCATACTTTTACACCCATGATAGGCTGCAACTCTTGTCTGCTGTGTCAGTTTTCAATGGCAGTTTGCTTTTTCCCCCCTCTTATACCATAATAGAAAGGAAAGGCACTCTGCCAGAAACCAAGATTCAGATTCTGCAAACTGTTATGCACATGCTCAACACTAATAGGAGCTCACCCAAGAAAGAGTCTCATTAAACATTTACACAATACTTCAGATGGAGCACATGAGTACAGGTATGTAGGACACAGGCTGAAAGGAAGGACTTTTACACTAAAGAGTGCAATTTCTTCCTCAGATTTACAATAGTGTTTAAATATTATTGCTTTATTGTCATCTACTTAGCAGAGCTGTACTACTTTATCAGAGCATAACCTCAGCCAAGTAAGATGTTTCTCATCACCTCTGACTTCAATGCTGGGATGAACACCACTGCACGACCGGCAATTAGGAGAAATTCATCAGAAGACTAATCTTCAAAAATGAGAGGCTTTGAATCTAATTTTTTTTTAATTAATTCCTGCCTCTTTCTTGTACCTAAACAATGATACAGCCACAGTGTCAGAATTCAGAAACACAACAATAGATAAATGCAGAAATTATTATGAAAGGATCCGAAAACAAGTCTCTGGAAATCAGCAGTGCCACAATTTCCAGTCTTCTGGGTTATTGGGGTAACACTGTACTCACCTTTCATATTGCAACAAAAGCCAGAATTGTCCTGCCATTTTTCAGCAATTCAGTTCAATTTGTCAGCTCCAAAGATTTTATCAGAAATGTTATAGCATGAAAATATTTGCTTCCTTGCACTGAAAGAAATTTCATAAAGCAAAAAATCTAAGGTTTCCTCCATTTGGTTTTACCTAAGTTTCATGGCTATAGGAAGAAGCATGTATATATGACCCAAATGTATTTTTAAGGCTCAAAAATGCATGTAAAAATAACCTATTTTTACATCAAGGTATTTCAGCTCATCTGTTAATTGTTTGGGAGAAAGAAGAGGCGGGGGGGGTTCTAGGTGTTATCCATGCCACCCTCATACCTCTCACAACCTATGTAGTAGGCCTTGTTTTAGGCACAGGAAAGCGCAGCTGGCAAAACACATCTACTCTGGTTTGTTTTGGATTGCGTGGGAAAAAGATTTTGTGATTTTTTAAAAGTGATTTCTAGTTCATATTTCAAAGTAAATAAAATATTTTCACAAAATAATTTCCATTTGCTTCCAGCTAGAGAATTTCAATACAACATTGATTTTTACCCATTAGTCAAATAGTCAACTATGTATCAGCATAGCTCTCTATTTCTGAAGAATAAGCATGAATTAGTGTATTGATCAAGAGCCTGGCCTATACATTCCTTTTTCCAGCATAGGAGAGAATTTCCCTAAATTCAGATTAAGAAATAAAAAATTAAGAAATACGTACAGATTGCTAAGGATAATCTATGTAAGAGAGTACTTCCTCCTGCAAAATTAAGAACCATTCTTTGAGGACAGGATTAATTTAACAGTAGGCTTAGACACAATTCACAATGCCAAATGAGCAGGTGGCATTCTACATAGTCATGCAGAAGTTTCTGCCTCTCTTGGCAAACACAAATGTTTGATGTGATCAAAGCCAAAAGCGTTTTTGCTTTTGCTGAACAGTCAACACTGTTTTGTGTAACTTGCTCACGCAGATTAGAGGTTATCCTTAAAAGTATTCTGACTAAGGCAGCACAAAGCTCTAAGAAGGTTCCCACTTCTTAAGAAAGGCCCTCAAATATTATGCTTTAGGAAAGGAAAGGAGGGAGGGCATTTAGGTAAACAAGGGTGGACTGGCTAAAAAAGAAGTCCAACCACAAAAGCAACAACAAAACTCCAGGCTGCAGAAGATAATTACGGGGGATTGCAGTTCCTAAGAGGAAATCAGAGGTCATTATGTACAGTCTTCGCTAAACCATTTTATTGCAGTTTAAGCTCTGTACAGCTGTGCTGTAATCAAACAGGAAGAACACCAGCAAGGAACAGTGTGAAATCCACGTGCATGGAAGTCTGCTAAAAGTCTCTGGGTCGCCCACATAGAAACACCCCAAGCCTGTACTGAGCAGCTTCAAAAGCAAAGGCAGGTAGGTGATTACATACTATTTTCCTAGAGTATATGACAGATTAGTGGACTCCAGTTTTATAAACATCATGGACCTTATCCACCCTGCAGAGGATATAAATCAGAACTGCAGAAAAACACAACTGAATGGTGTGTGTCTGTCAGGAAACATGGGCAAAGGAAAAGATGCTTCATGAAATGAATGAGATAATGTTGCCAATGGGTATTGATAGCTCTAATGAACTAGAAAGCAAGGAGCAAAGTTCTTTTCCTGGTTCTGTCACCGATGCTTTCTGTAGCTGTAAGTGCATCATTTCCCTTCTATGCCCCCGTTTCCCTTTTTCTGTTTCCTACAGGATAAGCCCTTCAGTGCAAAACCAGCTTATTTCTATGTAGCTGTCAGACAATCCACAGCTCTGAAGTAAGGGCATCATCATGCACGCAGAGTTCGGTGTGCTTTCAAAAAATAGAACCAGAAATGAAAAACACTTCCTGAACCAGTTTCTAATAGTTAAGAGAACGTTCATGAGCATCCTTTACAACTGCAGCCACCAAACTTCACAGCATCAAGACAAGCTGCAGAGTATCAGTAGGACACAGCCTCTTGAAATGAAACAATGCTAGCAAAGCGGTGTGGTGGTTATATCATCAGTGAATGATCACCCCAATAGTTAATTATTTAACTTGATCAGAGAAGCAACTTACTCTGGATTCTGGTATTCTACAATGCCATGGAGTTTGAGGTGAAAACCACAGAATTCATATTTCAATAAACATCATGGAGAAGAATATAGCATGACTATAATAAAATGAATCTACTGGCTTGGGCCCTATGGGATTTGTTTCCAGAAGTGTTTACCAATGGACCTCCCCTGCACTCTACATAATAGATTCTGCTTTCATTTACCTGCGCACAACCTCTGCTACAACACTTACAGCTTTGCCATTGTGAGTCTTGAAGGCATGCAGGTGATGCACATAAAAGGGAACAGAATTTGTCCTTCTGTATTGCTGAATGACATAATAGGGGCCCATTTGGACTGAGATACCAGTCATTGAGGGGTGTACTCTTGGTGACACTCATTTTTAGAGGCTGTTTCAAAGAAGCCACAGAATTGAATATGAATGTGAAGAATTCCAATAGCCTGGAAGCTAGAACCAGTAGTAAGATGTCAAGTAATTCAACTGATGTTAAAACTGATATTATAACTGAGTCCTGGAGGGTGAAAGACTATTCCCTCCTCCTCCTCCCCCTTCTATAATTCTTCTATGTACTAGCATCACACTGAGTGGAAGAGAAACAGCAAACTCCAAAACATTGACAAATAGAAGAGCCTCTTGAAGTAGGAGCCCATAACATTAAATGGCAGCCAGTGCTGCAACAAATCACCCATCTGCAGTGTTGATGGTATAAAAATTACTTCAGAGAGCCGATATGTGGACTTATTTAATGTGGCTGCCAGAAAGCCCCTCATAAAAATTAATGTCTCCAGTAGCTGGTCCTAGTTGCCATGAGACTTCTTGTGTGTTCTTCTATGGAAGGCAGAAAAACCAAAACCATACTCCATGTCTCATCAAAAGAGCTGTGCCTGATTTTAACTGAATTGAACAAGGAAAGGCTCCTATCACCACCCATTACAGAGATGGCTTTTTCCATCACCTATGGCTCAGGAGCACCATTCCAATCTGCTCTACTCTCCATAGGATCAGGCAGCAATGGGCTTCAAACATTATGATCAGACCCAGAAGAAGCAACCCAGAAAGCTTTAGGGGTTTTGCTTCATTCATCCAAAGGAACAAAATCCCCAAAGGGGCACTGCTACTAGTATTGATGTCTTAAAAATTGTTCAAAATTTTTACTCAACAGTAAGCACAAATCTTTACTGGGGAATATAAAAATCATGTCATACGGTGGTATGCAAATAGTTCCTTTCTGGTCAAGGCCTTACAAACATTTCTTTTTATACCCCTCTGAAGTTGTCAAATTGATCTGCTTTAAAGGGGAGATAAAAATACCCAGGTGAAGCAGAGGGACATAATTTCCCAAATTGCCCTACTCAAACAATGAGAAATAGGTGATAAATTTTAATTAAAGTTTAATCCAGCACTTTAACCAGCCCACCTCTCCAAACACTCTTTAGAGATTACAACTCACTATTAACACAGTCAGAAACTAATAATGCATAGGGGGAATGAAGCCCATGGCTCCCACACCCTTCTCCTTCAGGGGTGGACAGCCGGGTCCTGGCAGCAGCAGTCACTGAGGGTGCCCAATTGCTTCCTCAGAAACACACTGCTCAAGAGATCATTGCTCAGTTAAGACACTCTCTTAGCTAGAGCTCTCAGAACTAAGCATTTGTATCAGGAAAACACCTACCCATGAATCATTTAAGCATTTTAAAGCTCTGGTCTTCTAAAGCTGAGGCTGGCTTGCTAATGACAAGACCCCTTCCAGAGGGTCACAGACCACAAACTGCTGAACATGATAGCCCAGCTCAAGACAAGGACCATGAGTTTCTACACTGCCACCTGATAATGGGTAATGTATTACTCACAGAAGGCAGGCAAAACTCCTGGGAGTTTTCCTTCTGCCTCATGTGCACATTTCCAAATCTGGCTTGTGTCCAGTATGTGAGTTTACCACACTGCCTTGGATAACATGATTCTCTCCATACAGTTCCCTGTCCCTCCTTCCCTCACCACCATGTGTTATTAATGCACATCTGTGAAATAGCTACCAGTGCATTTCTGAAAATCACTTTCCTGGCATTTCATTGTTTTATTGGAAAGTGCAACTGAAGCAGAAAGAAAAATGATGCAACACAACAGGAGACCTCTTTGTTTTCAATTCAGTAGCTGGCAGGCCAAAAAAGTTGCTTGGATCAGTAGGGGTTTCCTAGCTGAGAACTGGCTTCTGACTGGAAGCTGTGTTGCTGGAGTACAGAAGGTCTGGAAGACCAGAATGGTTTTGTTTTGCCCTCCCAAACCACCCTTTCCTCCGTGGTTCTCATGTGCCTTTTTAATAGGAGAGATTTGTAACCCATGGAGAAAAATTTACTGCTGTTTATGCCAGCATTAAAATTCAAGAAGACAGACACTTTCAGAGAAGGCTTGCTATAATTACGAGATTGCTTTCTCCCCCTCTAGTTTGTGGCATTGCTGTAACAATGACTATTACTTTTAATACTGAGATACCGAACAATAAATGTGTAAATTTCCCATCTCTCAAAGTGCTTTCAACATATGAAATGCACTAATTTAAAGAACTTACCATGCTGGGATTTAGAAAACAACACAGGAACAGAAAACATCCTTTTAATTGACATTTTACGATTTGTTAAGTCTAGAATAGCTATACCATTGCGTGATTCAGCATAATATTAATATTATTATTTTACTGATGTCTGTTTCTGATATTTAGGACATTAGTGGTCATTCAGCTACTGTTTCAGAAACAAGAAAAATCTTGTTATTCTGCAGAAAATATACAGAACTACATGTGGTAGACTTCCTATGGAGTTATTTTCATTGAAACACGATAGCTTATTCAAAAGCAATTTTTAAAAAATAATCTGCTGGCTGGGATTTTTCAAAGCTTTCTTTAATTGACTGTACTTATAAACATTTTCATTTGCAGTAATTTTTTTTGTGAAAATGGTAATAAGGACAATGAAATTTCAAGTTACATAGATGTTTCTGAGTTTAAAAATAATGCAGCACATGAAAAAATGATACTATTCAAATTGTTTAAGAATAATAGAAGCAACTTCAAAAACTGCAATC
>NW_008824400.1:108966-111381 GCF_000699105.1 Pygoscelis adeliae | reverse complement strand
GTGGTACTTTTCAGTAGCTCTAAATGGAGCTAACTGGTTTTCTGTGGCATATGCAAACTAGGCAAAGAGAGGTGCAGGGGCTCGTAAAATGCAGTATTCTTTGGGATATATTTTTCATTAATATACACTAACAAGATAAAATTTGGCTGCTACTCCACCAAGTATCAGCAAAGTGAGTTAGGTAGCATTTTTCTGAGAAAGCTCCACAGTAAAACCAAAGTCTCAACCCTCCTTTGCCTCATGCCTTGTAAAGTCATTACTGCCTTTGCAAAGCAGACAGACAAACCATTCCTTAAGCACAAAAAATTGGGGATGAGAGTTCTGAAGCTACCACAAAAAGTTACATTACCTTATAAAACTATAGGGTACGCCGCAACAGAACGCTGAGTCCTTCACATACAACTATCTCCGACGTGCAAGAGGGGAAGTCTGGAATTCCTGGCTAAAATTGTACCATGGAACACAAAAGGTGATTTCTCTGCTTCTAATGGGATCATGCTCTCCAGCCATTTCCTGAGACCATGTGTAGCCCTGCAGAAGTAATGAGAGAGAAAAAGCAAGGAAAAGCAACAATAGGAAGGAGCTGACTCCTGACTAGAAGCAAAGTGTTTACATTCTGTGGCAATCAGTTATCTTTCCCCAACTAAAATGGCCTGTAGCGTGCAGAACACACTGGGGAAGGCTTCTGGCTAAAGGATTATATGAAGGCTTCAGAGCAGTTAGTGGGAGCTCCTAGAGAGATGGAGCTGAATTCCTGCTTCTGAGGGATGACAATCTGTGTGAAAGACATGCTGGGTCTCCCTAATGCCACAGCTCAATCTGCCCACATTTAAGCAGATCTCTTTCTCTTACTCTTTGTTGTGACATGTGGATCCAATCAGTGTCCCGATCCCCTTCTGGATATCACATACTTGCTTTGCTCAAGTTCTACCATCCCACCACACACTTCCTTTGAAAGCCTGCCTCCCTCTCCATCGCTCACTTCCTTCAGTTTAATAGTTCCCAAACTCTGTCTGTATTCTGGGCACAAAGGAAAAGCTTTATTCCTGCAACCCAGATCCAGACCGAACAGCCACTGTGATGCTGCAACATCAGTTGGCTCCCAGGATGCAAGATATAGTGGGGCTTAATGGCTCTAAGTCCCGTCGCTAATGCTTTATAGACTTTGCACTCAACCTCGGGCATGAATACTGTCCTTTAGCTAAGGCTGGCTTCTTCAGTAATGCCAATCTGGACATGCAGGAAATGGAACAAAACCTGGGAGATGAACTTGCTTTTATAGTAGTCATGCCCAGAGCTGTGAGTTCTGAGGGGTTCTGTTTAGCTCAGTCTCAACACCTTCCAGCCCTGCTTGGGGGTGGACATGGCAAGCTGCTTTGTTAGTGACAGTGTGCATATGTCAGCACCAAGGTGAACTGTGCCTTCCCCTGAGGTACCGGCTCAGTTTCTCTCCAGTCTTCAATCAGTGATTGCCTCCCAATAACCCTGGTAAGTCCCATGCCAGCTGCCTTCACCACAAGTAACTGCCACCGCTATTCATAGCAGAAAGAGGAACTGATGAAATAGCATACTGGTTACAAAATACACTTAGTTGGTAGAAAGCGATGGAAAAAATTGCTAGACAGCACAAAGGCAACTTTCAAAATTTTACTGGGCAAAGAAACACCCCCACCCAACAACGTCATTTCCCCCTGTGAGCTTAAAGCTGCCAACGTATGGGCTGGATACAGATTGTCACATGTAGGCTTAAGGTGCTTTAGCGAGTTCGCCAGCTAGGAACAGGTACTTCTTTCTGCCCCTTCAAGTAACATATGGGCTTCAAAGAAAATTCAGTGGGGTTTGCAGACCTCACTCTTGTAGCTATGTTTAGTCGGACACTATAGGGAAACCCATCTGTGCCGACTCCCAGGTTCCCTTTGTTTTGTTCTGCAACCACTGTTGTGACAGTAACTACCACAGTGCAGACTAGAGCTCCTATTTTGAAGTCAATGTAGGCTCCATCTATCCCTAGGACTCTTGAGGTGTAATAAGGCTTCCTAAAGAGTAAATTCAGGAGTTAACTGCTTTGCATACATCCAAAACTCTCCAATGCTGTTTAGGATTGAAGTATAACAACTTCTCACACTCTTTACTCCTCACCTTATTTTTCAGAGTTCAACTACAACAGCTAACTGGATTTAGCAAAAGTGCACATAAGTGTCTGAGGAGGCTTCATAAATCTTGGCACGATGTGTGAGCTGATGGCAATTGGATTATGGATCCTCACCTTCCAAGGAAGGGTTTCAATCTGGGAAAGCACAACCTGATGAATGAAACTCAGACCTACAGACTATCTGATCCTGCCAGATCCATCTGGCTTACAGGCATGTAAATCCACTGATCAAATAAAAAGTACCCAGCCTAGAAAGAGTATTC
>NW_008824400.1:106858-108920 GCF_000699105.1 Pygoscelis adeliae | reverse complement strand
TTCCTAGCACATCTGCTGGGCAGGTAGTCTTTTTCATCTACATATTATTCAAAAGGCAGGGACCTCTTTTCCTGCCTTTGGAAGGAAAAGAGATGAAAGGTTTGTTTTTCTTGCCTCCAAGCAGAGTCTACTAAACAGGTTGTAAATAATGCAAAGTTCATCAGAAAATTATATTTAATCAAAATTGAGTGGTCTAAACTCCCAAATAAAGTAAGTTATATAACTCAAAAAATTAGATTCTGCATCCTTACCACAGCGATATTTTTTTTGTCTTCTTCCCATCACTTGCATGCTGACATTCATTGCATTACCACTATCATCAGAGAGCTTCTGTATCTATACAGTCCCTTGCTGTCCATATTTTCCTTCTCAAGTAGACCCAGGTCAGTCCAGCCATCAACAAGTTCATCGGAGTGAGCTCACTCCAATAATTTCAGGGTCAAAAGTCCTGGATGAGTCTCCTCACCAGGAAATCATTCTTCATTTTATGACATCTGCTGTGTATTGAACAACCACATAAAAGACAGTACTGAAAGACCTTTATCTCTGTAGCTCATATCACCAATTACAAATTGGGATGAAAACATCTTACTCATGAGGGTAAATGAACTGTAAGTCACAAGAAGAACTTACCAAGAAAAGAACTGCTTGCAAACACAGCCACTGTGGGCCTGTGCTCACATGTTACAGGTGGCAGGTGAACCCCCTCCTTGCCTGCCTTGCCTTCCCAAGCGCCTCTGTACAACAGGTATGAGGCTGTGGATGTGGAAGGCCAGTCAACAGATGATGTGGATGATGGTCCATCTACACCAGAGGTGTTGCCAAGGTCAGAAAGGCCTATCCCCCATATCAAGACTACCTCCACAAGGAAGAAAAGACAGGTTTTAGTTGTAGGTGACTCCTTTCTGAGGGGAACAGAGGGTCCAATATGCTGGATGGACCCTCCTCTCAGGGAAGTCTGCTGCCTCTCTGGGGCCTGAGTTACACACAACACTAGGAAATTTCCTAGCCTGGTACAGCCCTCAGACTATTACCCATTATTGCTCTTCCATGTGGGTGGCAGCGCCACCGCAAAGCGTAGCCCAAGGTCCATCAAAAGAGACTTCAGGGCCTTGGGACGGTTGGTAAGGGAATCTGGAACACAGGTAATTTTTCCCTCTATTCTTCCAGTTGCGGGCAGCAACATTGGAAGAAACAGATGGACCGAGTCTATTAATACATGGTTCTGTGGCTGGTGTCACTGCCACAGTTTTGGGCTTTTTGTTAATGGGATGGTCTACATGGCACCAGGCCTGCTGGCATCAGATGGGATTCACCTTTCTCAAAGGGGGAAGAGGGTCTTTGCTCATGAGCTAGCGGGGCTCATTGACTGAGCTTTAAACTAGACTTAATATCAGGCTTGTCCGTGAAAGGTTGGAGGGTCAGGGTGCTAGCAAGAGCCCTCAGCCTGTTGCTCTGAGACTTGCTGGCTACACTGGAGCACACCTGAAGTCTTACGGAGATGAGCCAGGGGCTCCTGAGGTAATAGGAGCCAACAGGGAAACACTGGTGAAATACTTCAAAGGAATTAAGGTGTGTTCCTCTAGGAAGGTGACACGGCCAACAGCCCAGCTGAAGTACCTCTACAGCATGGGCAACAAACAGGAGGAGTTGGAAGCCACCGTGCTGCTAGAATGCTACGACCTAGTTGCCATTACTGAAACTTGGTGGGATGAATCCCATGACTGGAGTGCGGCTATCAATGGCTACAGGCTGGTCAGAAGGGACAGGCGAGGAAGGAGCGGCAGAGGCGTTGCTCTCTACATGTTGGATGGTTGGACTCGATGATCTTAGAGGTCTTTTCCAACCTTAATGATTCTATGATTCTATACATCAAGAAATGGATAGAGTGTGAAGAGCTGTCTCTGAAGAATAGCCACGAGCAGGTTGAAAGCTTATGGGTAAGAATCAGAGACCGAGGCAACAGAGGGAACCTTGTGGTTGATGTCTACTACAGGCCTCCCAATCAAGGGGAGCCTATTGATGAAGCCTTCTTACTCCAGCTACAGGAGGCATCGCGCTC
>NW_008824400.1:100332-104971 GCF_000699105.1 Pygoscelis adeliae | reverse complement strand
CTCTGGTGAGACCCCACCTGGAGTACTGTGTCCAGCTCTGGAGTCCTCAGCACAAGAATGCCATGGACCTGTTGGAGCGGATCCAGAAGAGGGCCACAAAAATGATCCAGGGATGGAACACCTCTCCTAGGAAGAAAGGCTGAGAGAGTTGGGGTTATTCAGCCTGGAGAGGAGAAGGCTTTGGGGAGACCTTATTGCATCCTTTCAATACTTAAAGGGGACTTGTAAGAAAGGTGGGGACAGACTTTTTAGCGGGGCCTGTTGCGACAGGACAAGGGGTAATGGTTTTAAACTAAAAGAGGGTAGATTTAGACTAGATATAAGGAAGAAATTTTTTAGAATGAGGGTGGTGAAGCACTGGAACAGGTTGCCCAGAGAGGTGGTAGATGCTCCATCCCTGGAAACATTCAAGGTCAGGTTGGATGGGGCTTTGAGCAACCTGATGTAGTTGAAGATATGTTGAACTAGATGACCTTTAGAGGTCCCTTCCAACCCAAACTATTCTATGATTCTATGTCACGCAGTCTCCTCTGCCTAGATTTAGTTGAAGTGGCTGGAACAACTGTTAAAAAATCCAGTAGGCAACAAGGATCAACACCACTTCTGAAACAGGATCTTCAAGAGCACTCACCACCGGCCCATCTTCATGCTAACAGAGTCAATGAAAGCATCACTACGGTAAGGCTAACTACCTGCCCCTGAAAGTCCTAAACACAACATATACCTTCCTAACCATGCTGATTCAAATACAACACAAGGTGTTATAAAGCTCACCTGGCTGGTAATGAGTTGAGCACATCACTAAGAAGCTGTGGCGAAAAAGTTGTGTGTGACATGAGTTTTCAGGATTCACCAGACATATCTCAGAGGCAAAAAAAGGTGTCATTTAATGATATGCTCCAAAAGTTTGCATGTAAGGGGCTATTCACAAACATGAACATAAACACACTGCCCAAAAGCATCTATTCATCCTTAAAACTATTTTACCAACACAGCATTAGCCCAAGTTATCCACACGTACTAACATCTCAAGAGCTGACCCAAGTGACAGCGTTCTCTTTTTGCACAACACTGAGCTGCACACAGTGGCTGTATTCCCACTACACAGGTATCCTGATGGACAGCAGTAACCAGCCTTCAAACTTTTTCTATCAGTAGGCCTGTTAGCACCCTCTGGATCAAGCAAAAGTTTTGTTTTGTTTTTTTTTCTGCATGGCAAGAGCAGAGCCAGAGGCCACACTCAAGGCAGCATTGCAATAAGGACAAATCTTACATCTGCTAATAATTCAGTTCCACAAGATCATTCAATGACACTGCCTCGGAAATGTCAGACTTTCAAGTAATTTCACAGCATCCATCCCTTCTTCCAGTGTTTGCCCCACTTAGCTGCTGAACTGTGAGTCACAACAACTTGAACACAGGAGGGGAAAAAAGGTTACTCTTGCTTTCATTGTAAATAGATGTAGAGACAAAATAATGAACTCCTATCACTCAAACTGTGCTTTCGGTTCTGCCACTGAAAATTAGTAAAGATACAACAAATTTAGGATGGCATTAATTGAAAGCCAACTTGTTTCCATTTTGTTCCTTTTGCATAAACATGGAGTTGATCAATCAAGTAGTCTGGGGGTAGCTGAGAGACTCAAGAATTCTGTTTTGAGGAAGTCCCTGAGAAAGATTGCCACACGGAAAAAGGGGATGTTCTCCTTTGCTTCAAATCAAGTCTGGTGTTCAGATTTTGTTTTAGGTCTTCTATGTCTTTGTAAGTCACCTTACTTCATAACCACTGGACCTGATGCTGATGGCAGGGAAATCTCAGAGCTGAACATTTTAGAATCAAGCCACTGGAAATGTTTTGTCAGTTGTTTACATTTTTGACACTTTTAAATGCAAACAGAAGTAACCCAGCTGGTTTAATATGATAGCCTTCACCTTTCAGAGCACCACCTTATTTATAACTCTTCACATGACTATTGGAATATCCATTACTAATTTTTTTTTAATAAGATTTTATTAATTATCCTCTCCAAGCATAGAATTTGGCAGGGCCTTCTGCAGTGGCTGAAATGAAGGAGAGTATTCCAAAGGTATCAGCATTTCCACATGAATTTGC
Source organism: Pygoscelis adeliae (assembly GCF_000699105.1). Lineage (NCBI taxonomy): Eukaryota > Metazoa > Chordata > Aves > Sphenisciformes > Spheniscidae > Pygoscelis > Pygoscelis adeliae. Next base: position 102,858 of record NW_008824400.1, on the reverse strand, counting down.
CCCTGAGCCTCTAAAGACACTGTTGTGAGCTTTTATGGAACAGGGCCATGATATGTCCTTTTGCATTTCAAAGAGAAGCTAAATGTTTACCAGAAAGTTCAAATATGTTTTGAATTTGATAACAGCTAGAACTGTATTGCAACGAATAAAGAGACGCTATCAAGCAATCTTCAGATTGCTCAGAGCAACATCCTTGCAGTATACATACCCATGCATGTGTGAGGGAACTGTACCACCAAGTAAGACAGTCTGCAGAGTTCTCCACTTGTTATTCCACAATAATGCTTGTGGACAAAAGGTAAGGAGCTTTATATCAGCCCTTACGCTTGGCAGATTTTGGAGACCAGAACTTAGAAATAACAGTCAAGCCTAGCTGTATGCCACGTTTGTGGAAAAACAGGTTTGGAAACTCCTTGGAGTATCAAAAGCTAAACTGAGCACATGAATACTAACCATGGGCAGGTCTTGCTGCTCAAATCCCGAATCTGAGAGGCCCTCCTTTTTTATTTACGCTTGTTTCAGAGAGCTCAGGATCAAGTTTCTGAAGGGAATCCATTTGCATAGGTATGCTCTGAATATATTTTCAGAGCCTGGAAAACAGATATTTTTCATACAAAGAGAATAATACATGCTTTGCTATAAGGCATCTGGCAAATAAAACAGTTTCTCAGGGACAATTAGGCCTTTTTACAAAGGAAGCATAGCTACACGGAGTGCTGAAGGCCTGCAGTAATGCCTGTACCAAAGACTTCCAATATAGGCTTGTAAGAGGGAACACTCGATACACTGGGTATCTTCTAAGTTATCTGAACACATTCTTGAAACATTGCAACCTCAGTTAGGTGGGATGCAACCTGCCACTGACCTGAAATCTGCATGAGATCACAACGTGGGTGCGGAGTAGCTATGGAGGGGAAGCTGAGTTTTACCGAGTGCAAGTTCCTGACCCTTTTTGTCAAGTTATCTGATGACTATGAGAGCAATGAACTGAAGTTCAACCCATTCCTCTGTGAGCTGCAGGGTGGGATAGAGCAGCATTCAGCATCCCACACTGTGAACCAACAACGTACCCAGGCATTTCCATATCAGTGCAGACAGCACAGGCTTGTTCACGCTGTAGTAACTCTTGAGAAATACTGTGGCTGGGTAGTTGATATACATATATTCATAGACAATTTTCATTGACCCAATGGGAGTCTCTTGCATCAGTAACAATTATTGACCAGGCCTCTCTAAAGCTGGGAAGAATTGTGTCACAGACAAAATGCAATAATAAATAGACTATGCAGGCACATGTGGAACGGTAATATTGGCAGTAACCAGGAGAAAACAAAACCATATTACAAAGGCAACCACTTTGCCCGTTTTCCTTCTCAACTGAAATTCCTAAAACACAGTTTAAACAGAAGAAATTTCTTCTTCTCCAAAACAAATATTGTTTTTTGAAAGCTAGTATTTTGGACAAACTCTGACAGCAATGGAGAAGCTTTATCCGAATACCAGTATCTATTGGAAAAAAAATCCCTTATATTTTATTATTCTAGCCAAATGATACAAACAGCAGCACTGAGGCTGGGGTGGGGTGGGGGGGAGATGGATCAATGTACTACATATCTTGCAGTGGAATTTCCTAAGAAAGACTCCTATGATTGAAGGGAGATTATAGAGCAGCGTAGGTTTGCTAACAAACTCTAAGTAGTTATTTCACACCCATTTTCTTCTGCAAAGAAAATTTGGCAAAGTACTTAGCAGACAAGTTTTGAGTGTGTATTTATATCATTGTGAAGAACTCGGCTGGGGCACAGAAGACCTGCCCTGACACAGACTTGGCACGCAGAACCCGGTAACTAGTGGTGCGGATAGAGAAGCAGGAAGGAGTCTATCTGGCATTTCAGGAAAAGCCCACTCTGAAATCCTTAAGGCTGAAGATTTGTAAGCTATTCCTTTTAATTGCCAACTCTACATATTTAATCCAGCACTCAGGATGATCTACACAGAACCCTGCACGACTAATACAACAGGCACTGAATGTACCTGCACTTAATGTTTCTAACTAAACTGCAACTTGATTTTGCATCACAAATGATGGTTTCAAGACTGTGCACCTGCACCGTTGAGTAGAAGAACAGCTGCTAAACTGCACAGCACATTGAGAACAGACCATTGCAGATTGTGTTTGCTTCCTTCTTTGTTGTCCCAGCCAGATTAAACTTCTCACTGAAAATTATTTAAGTGGCTGAAGGACAAAATGTTTCTTCTTCCTCGATTTAGAATGGGTGTTTTGGGTTAGGTGACTTATTAATGGAGAAGATGGACTATTTTGACACCCACTACCACCACCACACACCCTCTAATTATTTCTATTAGAACAACAAATGTAAGATTTTTTTTTTTAAGGCCAGTGTGCTTTTAAAGATATAAAGCAAAGAGGAGCTTGCTTCATCTTCACATCAACATACCTCCTTTCCCCAATCTACTGAATGAAAGTAAAGGAGGTTCCTGGATCATGGGAGAGAGCTGAAATGC
>NW_008824400.1:96087-100317 GCF_000699105.1 Pygoscelis adeliae | reverse complement strand
ACATAGGATCTTCTTTCCATAAACTGTTCCCTCAGGTAGGTAAGGCAGAGGAAGTAATATTTCTGTATTATTTACTGAAAATATTATGACTTATAATATGCAAAGGGCAATGATAAACCATTAAAATGATTTACTCCTAAACAGACAAACATCCTTTTCATTGAAGAAATCCGACTTGGTGCCATTCCATTTCTCCAGGTCAGTGTCAGGCTCTGACGTCCAGCCCATCTCCATCTCTTTCATTCTGCCTTTATTAACACACACAGACAGGTTCTTTCCTGAGCTGTAATTCAGGCATGGGAAAAGCTCCTTCTGAACTCCTTCAAAACTAATGTATTACCCTTCTTCAAACCCACCTTAAAACTCTTCTTTGCAGTGATGAGTAAAGGAAATTTAGAAGTGCTCAGGCCACTGATGTGCCCTGATGTGCACAGACTCCTGTATCTGGTACTGACTGGTATTAGTTGCACCAGCTCCCAGTGTTTCCTTTTCTGGGGATACCAGTTTATTCTGCATTGATTCAGATCATAAGTTCCCTAGGGCAAAAACTATGTTCTTGTTATATGTTCATACCGAGCTGAGCACCATTGTGTCATGAACCATGATGCAAAGAAATGCAGAAAATAAGGTTCTGATTAACAACAGTAACAACAGCTCTACCTGTAGAAATCTGAAGCACTACAAGAAATTCTAGAAGTAGCACGGGTTTTTCCAGGCTGACAATATTTAGCACCATCCATATTCACAACACAGTAGAAACATTCATTCTTACAGGAGAGCTGTCAAGAAAAGTAGTATCATTTTGTGTCTAAACTAGGTGAAAAATGAAGACTTCCATGCAGCTCATGAGCTGGCTTAATTTAGCTCAGCAGCTAAAAGTTTCTAAAATTGGACGTCAGGCTACACTTAGGTATTCCTTATATCACACGCAATTCTGTCCTGTAGCAAAGACAAAATCTAAGTGGTTTCTGACATCTTGCTTTAATCATCAAACTTTTATTTGCTGATTCGTTCTGTATTTTTACTACAGAAGCTTTCTAAGCATCCAAACAGCACTAATTTTTCATTTTATAAGACAGTAAAGTTATCATTTTGCCCTATGCTAGGCAAAACACTAATAAAAGGCTATTGAACTACTGTTGAAATATTTGATGGATCTCGAGCGCCTTGCTCGTTCCACTGAAGGCTGCTGCCGTGGAATGGAGTAATTGCGTGTCCTCCTAGGGGAAGGAAACCCTTGCTTGCCTCATTGATTCTATTACGAGGTATTAAAAAAGTCCCTCTGATTAGGTCACATGGATAATAACCTTCACAATAGGTTGCTCATAATCTTGAATTTCTGCAGATGCCTCCCATATTAGCAGGAGAATACTCTAGAGGCATTTTCCCTGCTAAATAACTGCCCCGGCTTAAGAAACAGGTGAGGCTACATGCTACTCATGTAGCATACTTTGGTCTCCCCTTGTAACTTCATGATGTTACTATGCAAGGCAGGAGCAACTCCACCAAAGCCAGTGAGGTGGGTCACAAATGGTGGAGAACAATCTCAATTTAGCTCCGCCTAGCTAACAATGCACTGAATATAGAAGAATTACCTTATATCCAACTGTGCCCTTATGCTGTGCACATTGAGAATATTCACTTGTTATGGAGTCACAGGCTTAAATAAGAGCAATCTCCAGGTTGCTTTACCTTATGCACTAAATCTAAAGCTTGAGGATTAGAATGCATTATCCCTTTTGCCATAATCCACAAGCCAGAAGCTTCATCAGGGACAGCACACACAAACATACAAGTCACAGGACACTAAAGACATCCGCTATGCTGAGAAAAGGCAATTACAAAATTTCATGAGAGATCTTGAACTGACAGGATTTTTAACCAAAGAAGATGCCATGGATTTCATACACAATCGGACCAGAAAGGTCTCAGGAACATGCTGTCTATCCCCAAACAGGTCCCACTCAACTATCATCATTTGAGAACTGAACTTCATGTCAGGTATAACTTGAATGAAATCTTTTTAAGAACTCATAGTAAAGTAAACAAACAAACAAACAAAAAAACCAAAACCCAAAACAAAAAAATACCAACAAACAATAACAAACACCAAAACCCAAATAGCTAATGCAACCGATGAAAGTACAAGAGCTACTTTCAGCAGCTGATCTCCTCGCTAAATAAGCTGAATTTTGCTCTCCAGCTTGAGCCAAGTACTCAGCTAGTATAAATACGTGTAACTTTGTGGAAGTCAATGGAAAGGCTCTGATTACTATCCCATGCATAAGAATTACCAAAATGCAAAGTATTCATTAAGATTATTCATAAATCAAAACATGACTGCATGCACCCCTGTGCTGCATCTCAACTTCATGGGGATGGAACACCTCTCCTATGAAGAAAGGCTGAGAGAGTTGGGGTGGTTCAGCCTAGAGAAGAGAAGGCTGCGGGGAGACCGTATTGGAGCCTTTCAATACTTAAAGGGGGCTTACAAGAAAGATGAGGACGGACTTTTTAGTAGGGCCTGTTGTGACAGGACAAGGGGCAATAGTCTTAAACTAAAAGAGGGTAGATTCAGACTAGATATAAGGTACATTATATAAGATATAAAAGAGGGTAGATTCAGACTACATTTTTTAGAATGAGGGTGGTGAAGCACTGGAACAGGTTGCCCAGAGAGGTGGTAGATGCCCCATCCCTGGAAACATTCAAGGTCAGGTTGGACGGGGCTCTGAGCAACCTGATGGAGTTGAAGATGTCTCTGCCCACGGCAGGGGGGTTGGACTAGATGACCTTTAGAGGTCCCTTCCAACCCAAACTATTCTATGATTCTATGATTCCCAGCCAATGCCCCTGCCATCTTCCCCTGGCCACACAAACATGCTTGGCCATCAGAATCTCCTATCAAAGAACAAATAACCCTGTACTCGTCAAAATGTTTTAGGGAGGGAAGTCTTTCAGCTGATTTCCTAATTATTTCTGCAAGCAAGTTTAAGACTGTGTTTTGAGGAATCCCTGATGAATTAAAACAAAGCTTGGAGGAAGAGGAACTGAAAAGAAAAGCAGATTCTGAGAAATGCAAAAGCATCACAGGCTGAAACTTATGACAAACTGTCTGTGAAACAACAATGCCAACTGCCTTAGAGAAAGAGAGCTTTTAAAAACAGCCAAAATGTTCCTCAGTACAAAGAAGGCTAGAACTAAAACAACATTTCTACCTTTAACCAGTCAAAAAGAATACAGAAGATTCCCAAGAAGCAGAAGCTGGAGACTGATTTAAAAAAAAAAAAAAATCCAATTTCTTTTCCTTACTAATCCAGTTTTTCATATATCTAGCCACCTTTGTGTTTTTGAGGCTTTCTAGCTAATAGTTTGGAGAATTTTAATGCCTTTGCTGCTTCAGAAAAACAAAACAAAAATGTAAACTAAGGTTGTCATGTAAGTTTATGATTCCAGGAGCTAAGATTTCAGGAAAAATACCAGTTACCAAGAAATTCAAATTGAAGTCAACAGAGCCTGCTTTGCCTCAACATCAAGGCAAAGAACTGAGGCCAGGAGCTGCGTATCTTGCCTTTTTAAGTGGAATCCCAGAGGACCAGAATCTGTTTTTCTCTCTTATCCTCTCAATTACTTGACAAAGAAACGCTTGCCTTCAGCTGGACTGAATCACAATGTAGAGCTGCTTTGCTAACCCTCTGTCCTGGTTTCAGCAGGGATAATTTCCTCCCTAGTAGCTGGCACAGTGATGTGTTTTGGATTTAGGATGAGAACAAAGTTGATAACTCACTGATATTTTAGTTGTTGCTAGGTAATGCTTACACTAGCCAAGGACTTTTTAGTTTTCCATGCTCTACCAACTGAGAAGGCTGGAGGTGCACACGAAGCTGGGAGGGGGCACAGCCAAACTGGCCAAAGAAACATTCCATACCGTGTGACGTCATGCTCAGTACATAAACTGGGGAAAGCTGGCCGGGGGGGCCGCTGCTCGGAGACTGGCTGGGCATCGGTCGGCGGGTGGTGAGCAATTGTACTGTGCATCACTTGTTTTGTGTATTATTATTATTCTTATTATTATCATCATTTTATTTCAATTATTAAACTGTTTTTATCTCAACCCATGAGTTTTTCTCACTTGTGCTCTTCCAATTCTCTCCCCCATCCCACCGGGTCGGGGGGAGTGAGCGAGCGGCTGTGTGGTGCTCAGTTGCCGACTGAGGTTAAACCACGACA
>NW_008824400.1:78243-94665 GCF_000699105.1 Pygoscelis adeliae | reverse complement strand
TCCTTAGTCTTGAATGATATCTCTGTGTGTGTGTATATATATATAGGAAAAAAGGGGGTGGCAATTAATGAAAATGTATAGAATAAGGGGTGGATATTGTCCTGGTTTTGGCAGGGATAGAGTTAATTTCCTTCCTAGTACCTGGTACAGTGCTGTGTTTTGGATTTAGGATGAGAACAAAGTTGATAACGCACCGATGTTTTAGTTGTTGCTAGGTAATGCTTACACTAGCCAAGGACTTTTTAGTTTCCCATGCTCTACCAACTGAGAAGGCTGCAGGTGCACAGAGGGCTGAGAGGGGGGCACAGCCAAGACAGCTGACCCAAACTGGCCAAAGAGATATTCCATATCATGTGATGTCATGCTCAGTATATAAAGCTGGGGGAAGAAGAAGGAAGCGGGGGATTTGGCTGTGCATTGGTCGGCGGGTGGTGAGCAATTGTACTGTGCGTCACTTGCTTTGTGTATTATTATTATTATTATCATATTATTATTATCATCATTTTATTTCAATTATTAAACTGTTTTTATCTCAACCCATGAGTTTTTCTCACTTGTGCTCTTCCAATTCTCTCCCCTATCCCACCGGGTCGGGGGGAGTGAGCGAGCGGCTGTGTGGTGCTCAGTTGCCGACTGAGGTTAAACCACGACATCTTCCCATGTCACAGCTTGCTAGCCCTACAAATTACCTTCTACAGACACAGGTACAAGGGGAGAACTAAGCTCTGCAGAGCTCTTCTCTGAAAACAACTTTACCTGACACAGTCTCAAGTTGCCCTGTCCTCATCCCTGCAGCAGCAGAAACTCTTCTCCTCCATTCTGCCAGGCTGCTTGCTCTTTAGGAGACTGCACCCTTGACATGTCCCCCAACCATCTTTTCAGTAGACACAGATGGAAGACATTCCCTCTGTACCCTTGCCCATTACTACTGTTCTGGTGTTGGAATGAACATGTAGTGAGAAGTTAGTGCTGATAAAAAGGCCAGACAAGGCTCTTACAAAGACTTCTTGCCTCACCTCAAGTGGGTGAGGCTTACAAAGATTAATCCACTGCTGCTACCTGACAGGGGTTCCTACCTAATAACACCGCCAGAATTTGGGCAGGAGAGTGTCAGCTAGGCAGGAGTTAACACAGAATCACACTGCCCCTTAAACTCTGTGGCCTTAGTCTGAATCAGTCCAGACCCTATTAACTTGCCAATTTTCAATAACCATGCATGGGTGTTGGGGAAAAGTGTTGAAGTTTTTCTGCTTTTGTCCAGAAAAAACAACATTTAAACACATTCTTAATGCTAGAGTGGGAAAAAATGCACATCTTTGCTCCATATCCTTCTCTGGTTATTTTCACCAATAAAAATTATCTTTCTTCTTGGCAGGCATGCTATTTTTATGTTTTGAAGTCCGTCTGTATTTCAAAGGGAAGGATTTTCTTTGACAACGTACAAGAGAAGCAAACAGACTGACAGAGAAAACACATGGGTCACTAGGACCAATACTGACACCAATAGCCTTCAAATGAACTTTCTTAGGGTTGTTTTATCCTTTATACAGGAAATTTAGTTCTATTTTTCAAAAAGTGTCTTCGGGCAACTACACAATTCCCATTCCTTTAGTGTAATTATACTAATTTTAATCACAAGCAGCTTGTAATCACTGAAATACCTTCTGACTAAAACTATTAAAGCATTTGACAGTGATACGTGGAAAACAGCATCCTGTGATTAGTTTGTATCATTAGTGGGAGATGTTTCACCTCATATGATGATTAAATCTTCTTGACAGTTGGTATTACATTTACTATGGCTGTTTGATCATGCACTCACACACATGACAGCAAATCTGCACTCATTCAGACGAGGTCAGTGGTAGTCAGCACAGAAATGCTGTAAACAATATAACAAGCTGCCTTGTATTTGTGCACGTGGAGAACATGTGCTGTATTTGTGCACAGAGAAAAAGAACCTGTCTTGAAACTCATGAAAAGAGCCAAGAGCCTTGCTGCCATGGCCATTTCTCTCTTTTAAGCACCAGCTTAAAAAGTTTCTGCCCCTAACAGCTCATTCCCAGCTCATCCATATTCTGCAGTTTGTCTGGGAAACCACAGTAGGAACGCTGCTTGGACATGGAAAAGAACTGACAGGAAAACTTCTGGGTCAGCCTCCCAATCCATTTCACCCTTTTGTCTCATGAACAGTTGGTACTGCCACAATTGAAGATGAACAACTAGCCTGAAGCCACTTAAGCTGGCAGAGCCACTGAGAGGTCCAGAACTACATGCCATGGCATGTGTATACATCTAGACTAATTTAAGGCAGCCATGAAACCACATTCTTACTTAAAGCAATGGCACAGATGTGGGGACAATTTGTTCTGAGCATGTTCTCTTTGATATCCAATAAGCTGCAAACTGCCATTTACATCTCCCTAATGTCTGGCCAGCATCCTGGTACAGCTGGCTATTCTACACATCTCTGCCAGTACAGCCAAGTTACCAAGGCTGTGTGGTGGTGACATCCCCACTCAGCCAGAGAGAAACCTTTACTTAGGCACAGTTATACTGGCAGAAGATGAGTTTTAGCAGCACAGACTGCACTGGCAGAGGACGGAGTGAATGGAATTGGTACAAAGCACAGATTTGCTTTTCTCTGAGCGTACCAGTCTTGTCAAAGCACTTTTGTTAAATTCCCACTATATACATGGCACATAACGCCAGCAGGAGCAGGGTTTTCCCCTCAAAACCATAAGCTGTGGCACAAGGAACTGCTAAGTTCATTCCCACTGGAAAGCAACTGTGATTTGAGAAGCCTTTCGCATCATCAATTTATTTTGAGGAAGTAACACACAGCCAAAAAGCCTCTACAGGCAACTCTACTGCACGTGGTGTCCCAAGATTGAAGAGCTGTAATTCTGGAGGATGCAAAGCTGTTATGAACAGGTAGATCACAGATATTTTCTGTTTATTTGCACTCAGGGGAAACTTTCAGCTGCATGTATCACCCCAGAAACTTTTTTTTTTTTTCAGAATACCTTAGCAGAAGCATGCAACTGACTGAACTTAAAGGCAAATTTTGGTCTTAGGGGTCTGATGTGAAGTGAAAAGTAAGCATCCCTGAAATTAAAGTATATCAAGATCCTGAGAAGACCACTATCGGCAGGTCAATCTCCTCAAACCCTTTGTCATCCTAAAGCAATTAATTCCAATTTCATTTGGTTTCAGCCAAGAGACAGCATTGAGCTAAAAGCATTTATTAAATTCAGACATTTACATTGAGTATGTTAAAGTGCAGGCTGACAATATTTACTGATCCAGAAGGTACTCCCTCCTCCTTTTCACTCTGTTTCTGGCACTCCTCTGTCCATTTTTTTTTTTTAAAAAGGACTTTTTTTAAAAGTCTGAGCAGGATGAACCAGCTCACGAAAGGATCAGATGAGGACCAGAGCCAAAGCAATGGAATCAGGCAGGAAAGGAGCACAGTGGAGATGAGTGGTTAGATTGACTCAACCTTTGTCACTGCTCAGAGAGAAGGAATACTGGTTCAACACTAAAGCTGCTCACTCACTGCTCAAGGGCCTTTTTGGCACTGAGCTGCAGCATTAAGCATCCAAGTGCCTCTAAAAATTCCATTTAAAAAAATCTTTATTCCATCCTGATTCAACTTGACATGCAGTTGTTGTTCTGCCTTTTCTCTATGCATGTAAATAAAACGAGTCAACGTTTTACCCTCCAAGTCATTCAGCATTCAAGCTTCAATCCAGCCAAGGATATTCTTCTAACCTAGGAGTACAGTTTGTGTCCATAATGAGGTCTCCTGGGTATTTTGTGTATTCCTGGAGTGTTTTGATGGATGGAGGCCAGAACATCCAGCACCAATCGTTCCTGGGCATGGCTCACTTTGCCTGGTCAGACGCCTGCAATTCAGTAAAGATCACCAAGCTTCATCGAGACAACTCACAGAACAGATAGCCTATCCCATTCATTTCAGTCCAGTGGTAGTCTCCAGCACTCCAAGCCGAATAGTATTGAACACCAAATATTCAAAATACAGAACAAAAGTGCATTTTAGGTTGCAGAAACTTTCCCCTATAGTCAGAAAACAGGATAGCACCAGAAAACAGAGGGAAGGAAAAAAAAACAGCAACTGCTTCATGTTCTTGTGGAACAAGATTTTGGTTTGCCCTTTGCTTCTCTTTGCTCAGGGGGTGAGAACAGATGGTACCATAATGATATTTCACTATTACTTCCAAGCACAGAAATGCTAGTTAAATTTTCAGGTTAAATATCCAGGAGGTAGACAAGGAAGTTAATCAAACAAGCTGGAAATGTCCTACACAACTTAGCTTGTCTCCAACCTTCCCATGGCACACTTTTCCACTACACGCTGTGGTTCCATTGTAACCCTGAAATTCAGTCCAGATTCAATGAAATCACCTCAAAATCTGAGCGCAATTCCACATGAATTTTTACTGAGTTTCAGTAAATCATTAGATTAATGTTTTTGGCTAGAAACCATGGGAAATATGTTAATTTCATATGATCAAACCACAAAAAGGATGAAAATGAGCAGTTTAATCTGAGCTTTGTTTTAAAAGGTTTGGTTTCATTCAAATGCAAAGCAAAGCCCACTTACTTCACATGATGCAAAACCAGAAATAAAACCTACACAAAGTCCCTGAGAAATGAAACAGGAGTATTTTACACAGTGCTCCTACTTCACTTTAAGTGTAAGTAGAAATTATAGTCCTGTTTTCTATGCTCTGTTTTCTATGCTGCTTTTTCCAAGTTTATACATGAAAACGCAGATCTACCTCAAACATCTACCCCTCTGCTGAGAGATGATGGTGAACAAGCATTGGCTTGGGTTTGTATATTTTTTGCTTGTGTTTTGTTTGGTTTTTTAAATGTGAAAAAGAAAACACTACAAGTGCTTGTTTTTGGCAAATTTAAGTTAAAAATTGAATACAGGGACTCACCAAGCCAATCTTATCATAACCAATATTCCTGATCATAAGCAAAGACAGAAAATAGTTTCCTGGTTCCCACTGCTTGTACACACAATCTGCAACACAAGCAAAACAACATGGATACTTGTGTTATACACAGTGTTACACATCCTACACCCATGACGTAGCAAAGTGCCACATTTAGAGGGGGCATAGACTTCTGCACTAAAAAGAATAGCCCTCCAAGACAGACTGTGAGGAGGTCCCTTGCCCAAGCTATCAATCAGGTGGAAGTTTGATCATCATCATGTTTCACCACACCCAACTCTCAGAAACGAGCTGCATTAATTCATTCTTGCTTCTGACATTTAGTCTTATAGCTGATATAAATATTGATACAAACATGAAGATCAGTTAAAGAGATATGACACACTACTTGTATATTCCCAAGAGTAGGTGTGTGGGGTAAAACAGGGGAGAGAGAGAGTTTAACCCCTTGTTGAGCCAGGAAGTTCTTAATACCTACAGAAAGTGATAGACAACATTCCAGTGAAGTATCTAGATTTCCCAGGAGGTGTCACAGTCATCAGTTGCCAGAAGTGAACAAGGTCTGCAGAAAAAGGACTGAATGTGAATGGAACCTCTGGAAAATTTCTGAAAGACGAAAGGACTACAAAGCAAATGTGCTGCACCAGGAAACAGTCTTCTCTGATAAATCTAACTAGACTACAGGTCGGCCATCAGCTTCCAGGGATGTAGGACCAGAAAGCACCTGCAACACAACAGCCAAATACAGGAGGGACATTTTTTAGGTGTTATCCTGGTATAAGCAGATAAAACTTGCTTTTTGTTTCTTTGCCTTTTTTTCAGTGGGCTTTGTACACTTTAAATAAATACTTTTAATTTGTATTTGATCTAGTTTGAATTAAGATCAGTGCAAGGTCACTGGTAACATCAAAACGTTACTCGAAGGTAAGGCCTTGAACTACATCTGTGAGCTAGGCTGGCTGAAAGCTCCTGAAATGCTGCACTTCAGAACAGCCAAGGAATAACAGGACGTGGCATTATACCAACTGCACAGCCCTGATGGGTAGCTAGTATTGCTAGAGACAGACTAAAAAGAAATGCTTCCACAGTGGTCAGAGGTCTCTGGCATGTAACCAAGTCTTCAGGGATATGCTGAAATCCTGAGGCCCAAAGGAATTTTTGACAGTATACAACCTGCTGTATGGAGAGTGCCTCAGGAGCTAAACATCTCCTTGGCTGCAATTCCAGTACAAGTTGGGCTGTCCCTGCCTGTTTGCAGCATTTCAAATGTTTCCTCAACATCAAGTGATGTCCCTATCTATATCAGAGATCATCTTAAAATTTAGATGCCAAGTGCACCTCGGGACTCTTACAAGTTCCTACAGAGATCCAGGCTGAGACCCTGAGGTCCCCTAGGACCTACTTCTGTAATGGAACAAACCAGCACTCAAAATCTCATCTCCTCCTCAAACACGACCACTCCACTTTGTGCATCTTCTCAGTCATTTCAATGTGCTGAGTGCAGTGTGCTTTGAAATCCTGTTACAATGGGGTTTAGTGAAAAAGCACATTTCAAGTACACATCCATTAGGAGTTATGCCTGATGTCTCCTTTTGCAATGTATTTACTTGGCTCTGTAAATATCCAGTGCCCAAGAGTAACCCTCGGCTAATAATAAAACCAACAGATACAGTCAGTACACTCAACTTTACTGACAAGAGGGTGGAACAGTGTGATGCTGTGGAAAAACAGAAACCAGGCAGCAGCTATGCCAGTACTTCCTGCTTCAGGGCCGCTTGCTGCCACACAGTGTCTTTCACTCAGCAGTCACTGGGGGGGGTATTATAAATACAATTTGTCAGAAAGACCCTGTGCTTCTTTTATCCCTTAAGGAATTATTTAGAGACCCGTTATGCTTCAGATCTCCAAGTCAAAATTTGCAGACACCTTTCAGACAGAATGACATATGCTAGAAGTCAATTTAAATGGTGTTACCAAAATCTGAGGAATCTGTCAGGAGCCCATCCTGACATTGAATAATTTTTAAAGCACTCAGGAGACTTTGCAGCTCCTTCTGCTGTGTCATTAAATACCGTCATTTCTGAACTAGCAAAGAATTCAGGAAGCTCCGTCCTTCAGAGTTTTAGTTTTGGTCAATTTGCTGTTTATTTACTATAAATTAGCTCTCCTTACTAGAAAGTTCCCAGCCAGGTTAATAAACTCATAATAACAACTGCAAGGCTGTAAAGGGCTAAATCATCACCCCAACAACTCCTGGAGGATCTGGCCCCAAATTAGTGTGATAAAAGACTGCACTGTGCCATGGGAAGGTTGGAGACAAGCTAAGTTGTGTAGGACATTTCCAGGGCTAGAAGGAGCCTGCCAAGCCACCCAGGCACATCCCCAGGGTGGCTCAGGAGGGGATGCTTTCTCCAGGCCAGCAAAGCACCACTCCTGAGCCCAAGGCTGCAGCCTACAGCAGAAAGGTTCATTAATGTGAGGGGAGCACCTAGGGGTCATTATGGCTCAGGTGCTTGGCAGATATACAACAGAAAAATGCAGCAAAGGGATGAAAAAAAACAGCGGCAGGTAAGCGTTCAGCATCAAACCAGGCATGGTTTTGCCTAAGCCAGTCATGTATGTGGTCTGCTGGTACACAGCCCTGTTCGTATGAAAACTCTTCACACCAAACAGAGGCTTTGGAGTTGGCATTTGTTGTCAGTGGTTAAGAGGTGCTGGTATCTATGAAAATCAGACTCACTCAATTCTGGGGGGACTATGGTTACGGAACAGCTTGCTATTTGCCAGTAAGTCTACCACAGTGCTAAGATCATACTTTGCACCACAAGTAACTAATTTTAAAATGCTAAGCAAGAAAGTACAAGCGATAGAAAGAATCGTGTTTTCAAATGGGAATTTCTAAAGAACCTAGAGGCTCTGTCTCAGTTCTCTCATAGAGCAGGCTGGAGCTTTGCCACTTGCTTCAATAGAAGCCAAACTGGGTTCTTTGGAAATTCCCTGAAAACCACAGTAATAAGCTTGTAAAAATTATGGGAGGGAGATTTCCACAGAGGAAATGAGAGCAGTATCCTTTCTCCAGAAAGGCCTACAAATGGGGGGGGGGGGAAGAAAATCCCAGAAACTTTGTTCTGCTCCAATAGACATGCTGTAAGTACAGTACAGCTCGCCAGCTTAATCACCTGAGTAGCTGTGCCCCCCCTAACCTAGAAAACAAAACCGCTTAACCAAACCTAACCTTTCTGGGCTGGGGGGCTTCACATTCCTGGTGTCAGAGGAATTTTGACATGATCCTAACTTTACTTAAAGACACATACACACAGACACCAAGAACCTGTGTAAGCAATCCAAAAGCTTGCTTAACCAGCTGAGCTAGCAGAAGTCCAAATTAATTTTTTCTTGCTTTACTCCTACATTATGGCTGTGTGTTGATATTTGCCAGTGCTCCAAAGGACAAGGTTTGCTCATTATCAATGATCAGTAATGCTAAAGACACTTTTCCCCGTAGCACCGGACTGGTCAGAGCGCAAGTTCTGCCAGCTGTGCCAGTTCCTCAGCTAATTGCCAAATTCCGTCTATAGACAATCCTGGTGCAAGAAAGTCCAGCCCTTTATGCCCTTCCAAAGGGACTGACATAGCTTTTTCCAGGTGGCTGCTCAGGAGCTCTTCTGTCTATTTCTCAAGCAGCTCCATTTCTGCTGGGTACCACCTGCTTCATGACATCTATAATCATGAAGGCATTAAGGCAAGCAATATTGTTGGGGATATGCTTTGATTTGAGAGAGTGCAAGCATTTCTCTGTTTCTAAATCAGTGGGAAGGGAAACGACAGCTTGTTTTCACCTAGTACATAAACTTTCAGAAGCCAGGTAAAGAGAGCTGGAAAAGTGCTTCTGTTCCAGCTCACTGCTGTGAAGTCCCACAAGAGTAACGTGAAGTCCTTCAGCCCATAAATATCCCACTCAATATCTGAATTAGCTTGAAAACATATGAGAAGTGCACTCACTGGCTTTATACTTCTTAGCACAGAACAAGACAATAACAAAGACCGAGAGATTAATACTCAAAGGCAGCACCACCAACAGCCACTTTTGCCATCAGGAAAACTGAAGTTTTTCTGTTCTCTCTCACTGACAATTTAAAGCAAGTTCATCATAAGTGGAGTCAAATGGGATCTATGTGCAAACCATGCAGTAACTGCACCTCAGCTGTTAGCTTGCTTGCAGTAAATTCAAAATAAAGAAATTGGTACTAAAAATGAAACTAGTGCTAACAGTGCCATTTGGGATGCATCCTGAGAACTTTGTACCATATTTTCCACATTTTGATTTTCAGGTTTATTTTTTTTGAGGTGGCTAATCTTATGATACCCCGTCATGTTCTTCCCCCATCCCACAGCGACAGAGCTTCCTGCCAGTGGGATGAAACGAAGAGACTTCTCTGAAGGATCTGATAGTTTTGGGGGCTTTTTTTTTTGCCTAAGGTGGATCCGAGGGAATCCTAGGAAGGATGGCCCTGCAGTCACCAAGCTGCACATGACCTGCAGTCAACTCTCAGCAAATTTAACCCCACTAACATAGCTCCTGATCAACAAAACAGGAAGCAGAACACACAGTTTTGCCATCCTTTGCCTCATCTTGTCTACCAAAAATACTATTTTGTTGAAGCGGGCCATCTTCTCTTCTGTTCTTGAAGAGCTTTGACGACGGTGGGGGCACCCAGGACCAGGCATTCCACAACAGAAATTCTGAACAATGCCATCTCCCTCACCAAGTCTGAAGGACACAGAAGTGAAAAAAGAGAAAAAGCATATCTAGAAAAGTCTAAGGCTACTACTGAGGATAATGACAGATATGGGGCCACATAAAACTGAGAAAAGGAAATGGAATCTCCGAAAATTACTAATAACTATGTTTCCTTTTGAGATTAATCAGCCATGGGAATCAACGGATATCACAGGAAAATGGGGCTGGACAACCACCTGGTAAGAAGAGAGCCATGCTGTTTCTGTGGCAATGGGCAGACAGCGCTCTTCTGTTTCAGTTCCTAGGGTGACATAGTTCTGCTTCACAATTTTTCCCCATTATTTCTCCATTTTCCTATGGATGGAGGCAAATTTCTTCTCACTCTGTTTAATTGTCTAAGTGACCTTCTGCTGCATGCAGATGGCCTTTTTTATGGAGAAACAAAGGAAAAATAGCTCTCCATGTGCTTTTTTTCTGCTGAATGGCCTTTCTATTCACCAGTTCATCTCAGCAATCATATGATGCACACAGGAGTTTGTCTGATCATCTTCCTTCTTTAAGCACGCTTGGTCAAAGCTTGCAGCTTCAGTTTTAGCCTGTGAGAACTTCCCATAATACTCCTGAAATTAGCAGTTGTTTTAGGCTGCAGCTCTCAGGCGGGCCAGTACATCTGCATTGGTGACAGCCACCTACTGCTCCCAGGCCACTCCAGTCACATTTCTTTTGCATCACAGTTGACACTCAAGGTCAAATGACATGGTAGCTTTGACACTGCAGTGATATTTCACTTCATCTGTCTCTCAGGGTTAGCCTGTTCTTGGCTGAGCAGCACAGACAGAGAAGCCTGCTTGCCTCCCTCTGCTTAGTCTCACTGTGAGCATCCACAGCACAGAGCACTTCCCTATACCTTGCTGCAAGGAGTGAAGTCAGGTGCCCCTCTAACTCCTTGTTGCCCATTGTATCTGATCGGAAGTTAGCCGAGGAGCCAGCAATTGTGCAATGATGGGGAAGTTACTTCTACATGAGGACAAATAGTACACAGAGGAGAAACAGTGGTTGAGACTCAAGTTCACTTTTGCCCTACTACTGCTGCAGTAGCGTAACAACATGCTTCGTGTCTTTCTCGCTTAGGTAGGACCAAATACCCACCACTCTGTCCAGTTTATCATTAGGCTATGCTAGTGCCCCCCTATATTACAGATTACTACCTCCTCGTTTTAGGATCTACGCTATTAAATTCTCAGGACAGAGATAGAGTTCTCTCATGCCCTTAGAATCAAAAGCTGGGTTATTTTCTCTAACAGTCACATACAAACTAGCCAGTTACATTCATTCATTTTCGGCCATGGCTAATTTCTCATAAACTATTCTATTGTGAGTAATTCTGCCTAAGAATCTATTTGCTTGCTTGATTTAAACCCCCCATTTGCAGGTTTGATTCAAGACCTTTTACTTTCTGAAAATGTCTAGCCTGCAGAGAGCAGGTTGCTAGGTATCCCTGGCTTTTCAGGTCAGCTTTCTTATGCGGAAGAGCAGCAACAGCATCATTACAAATCTGATAGATAAAATACAGCCTGTCAAGCTGAACAAAATCATCTTCCTTGTTTGCTTCCATTTAGACTCCTGTCTAAGCCCACCATTCAGCATCCCTGACATGAACAGCTGAAGTTCCTCATCTGTATTCCATAAATGGTGCCCTCTTTTACCACGTCTTTCTCTATCACAATAAGCTGTGATGAATCTGTTATCACGCGAGCTCCTTTACACTCTCTAACTCCACTTACAGAATCCCAGAGCTTGTTCCATCTTTCAGGCTGCAGAGCCATCAGGTTGAGGGACTTGCCTCCCAGCAATACGCTTTTGTGGCAAGCAATCCACTCCCACAGAAGGTTGCATTATGCTGTGTAGCAGAGAATAATTTCCCTCCTGCTTGCCACAATTTTTCAGGTTGTCACTAAAATAAATAAACTAAAAGTGACCCCACTAGCATCAGTAAGAACTGTATTACTGATATCTATAGGAAAAGGTTTTCACCCAGATTTTTGTTTGAAGAACAACAGCTGAAACACAGCATGACATTTAACGTCTCACTTCCTCCCACTGTGGGCTTGCGACTTGAATAAGGATTCACTTCAAAGTCTTAATTTGCTCTCTTCCCACACCTGGCAGCACAACCCTCCCATAAAACCATCACCTCTACTAAAGCTGTCCGCTACCCAGAGGGAAGCTTGGGGTATGCTATTTTGTAAAACTAAGCTATTTCATATCCTAAGTGACAGGCAATACGCACCCTTTGTATAGCTTTAACAGTACAAGCTTAACCATATACAAAGATAAAGCAGTACTGCCTGATAGCACAAACCCAATTAAACCACAGAGCTTTTTCACTTGGATTTTAGGAGAAGAAACTTATGGCAATATAAGATACATTTATATCTTTGTGACTAAAGCCATTCTCAAAAAGCTAATGGAAACAGCAGCAGGGATGGGGAAATCAGAAATAATTATACCCCTGGACAAGTTATGGGGAAAGTAAATCTGCTTACAGTTTCAAAAGTAGGCATCCTGCTGTCTAGAAAGATTGCTGTTTATCTACCAAGGGGCATTAACAGAGATTTCTTGGTTATACCTGATGGGAACAGCTAGATTAGTAAACAATAGCATTTTATCTTTTGGTTAAGGCATCACAAGCTTTAGGAAAGATGGCATAGGATGAAGAATGAATGATCTCCCCTCCATTACACTCTTGATCGGATGGGTCTCCCACTCACTCCACCGAAGCATAAGATGCTGTCACAGCATCTTTCAAATCCATTCCTCTGCTCTGCAGCCATTCCTGAATACCACAGACACAACCACACACAAGCTGCACTGGACTAACGGGACTGTGGCCTTTGTAACTTGGGTTACGCAAGCTCACCCTTACCAGCCCTCCAGGCAGTGAGACTAACCACCAGGGAAAATGGGATTTCACCTTGACCATTTATTTTTGTTTAACATCGATGACTCAAATCTTTGTGAGTTATCTGTTTCCAACAGGACACACATTCCTGTTAGTAAGGGAACTTAACTGATGTTCTGAAGGAGAGGAAGCGGCTGCTGTTAAACACCTTTCCTTTTTCAATCACCATGGGATTAATAGTCACATGCCCAGCTGTGTGCGTGCCCAGTGCCTGCTTCCCATTTTCTCTCCAGTGGTTTCTTGCTAGCTTTTTCTATTTGCATTTCAAGCGCTTTCTTCAGTGTCAGGGGGAGTGGGTTTTCCTGCCAAGAACTTAGATAGGGAGAGAGAAAGAGGGAAGAAAGCAAAACATGCAGCTGTAGTAATAAAAGCATAGGCCAGTGTCTTCTCCGAACCATCACATTAGGTTATTCAATACAGATAGAAACTGCACAAGGTTGGTTGTTGCTTAATTTTTTTCATATGAAGCATGTGGAACTGCTACATAAACTGGCCCAAAATAATCTGCTATGTAAATAAATGCACTTCACTAAGTTAAAATAGCAGAGAGCTATGCTGAGTAGAGCTAAATACACGTGCTGCCTTTCAGTTAATGTCTCTTCTTTAGGTAATTAAGAAAAGCAGTGTATGGAGAGTGAAGAACCCATTCAGAGGAATAAAATATTCCCCAAAAAGCTTCTTCAGCTTCCTCCAAGAGAAAACAACAGCTTTCCAGAGAAGAGCTTTTTCAACCCAAAGTGATACTCAGGCACTGTCTCATGAAACACAATACCTTACAAGTATGTTAAATGGTTTCTCTGGACAATAGGGACTAAACATGTGATGAATTCTGACCACCCTGTCCAGAACAGAAGTATGTTGAGGTACAAATTCAACAGTGGCAGATGCAGGTGCAGTGCCAGCAGTTAACAGCAAGGGCTGTAGCACCTCATGCCAGCAGTGAAGCTGGTCTGCAACCAACTTGTCGAGACAGGCAGTTACCTGCTTTCTGCTGCACTGGACAATGCAGGGTCTGCGCATTCTGGTTGCCACCAGAGGTCTAGGAACAAAGCTTATCTCAATACAGACACCCGTGGATGAAGGAGGATGAAAATCTAGGTAGGGTTTTCAGAGGCAGTAATGCTATGTGGATTTCTGCAAAGCTATGGAACTACTTGGCTTGGAAAAGCTAAGTCCCTTCTCTTTCTTCCACCAGTCT
Organism: Pygoscelis adeliae; assembly: GCF_000699105.1. Taxonomy (NCBI): domain Eukaryota; kingdom Metazoa; phylum Chordata; class Aves; order Sphenisciformes; family Spheniscidae; genus Pygoscelis; species Pygoscelis adeliae. The sequence goes on along the minus strand of NW_008824400.1, from coordinate 80,776 downwards.
GCACTGGAATTCCTCCTAATTCACAGTCACAGGAGGATGAGGTTGTAGTGTTTGTAATGCATTTAGAAAGCAGGGTCTCACCCCTCCCTCCTCTGAACTTGCCTATCTGAAGGCAAAAAGCCAAAACTGCTCATCTTCAAGACTCCAGTTCCTCTTTTCTGGGGACCAGTCTGGACAGGTGCTCAACACTTCTGTTCCCATTGAAGAACAAGGGGATCGGCCCCTGCACATGAGACAGCCACAGCCTATGGAGTACGGCTGGTCCTTTGCACAAATGGCTTTCTTCAAGTACAAAACCTCAGTCACACTTATCTACCTTAATTATCTTTCCTATAATTAGCTAACAGGTGAGAACACAAAAAGTCTAAAGACACACATCATTGGTGCTGTATGAGCAAAAACAGTCCACTTGTGTCCCACATCAGTTCAGAGAAATCAAAAGCATTAATCATGTAACATAAAAGCTGAGTTTTAATTTGCTCAATAATGAAAAACAAACCATCTTTACTGTCCCTGACAAGCAGGCAGATTCTGAAATGGGCTCTTCATACCAAATACTTTTACTTCACAGTGTTCATCTGTGGGCGGCCAATACTGGCACAGCCCCTGTCACACGCAGATCCTCACTACCTGCTGTCAGACCCAGGTCCTGAAGGGCTACACTGAGACACCAGAGACAAAGGGAAAGTAAAGGAGGGCCTGACAACTGAGGATGGCACTTTGGTCCTTGATATGCAATGACGAGCAGTACACTGAAATATCATGAGCAGTGTATGCACTCTGTTCTGAAAATAGCTCTCTGGAAACAACAGCACACACCATGGAAAGAGTAGGTGAGATGCTTTACACAAAGCTCTGCCAGTGCCTCTCAAGCCCAACCTACAGTACCTTGGGGATTAGCTTTAACAAACACACAAGTCAGTGCTGTGCTGAGCCCCACCTTGCTTTTAATTTCTTAGAGGATGTGAGGAGGCCTCGGAGCTCCAGGCAAGACAAGCTAAAGAGAAAATATATTTTACCTCTAACTTTATTACCACCACTGCTTGCACAGTAGCCTCGTCTTTCACATCAATTTATGTAGCTTAAATGTGTACGGGTCCCTTCCACTTTCATTTTGACTCAATCACTTTAGACTGCTAGAGCTGATTTGAAGTAATTGTAAAATGCATTCTGAAAATTTCTGACAGGCTGTTTGGATGGTAATACTATGAAACAGTTCAGCAGCAGAAAAGGGGGGCTTGCAGGCACCTATGCACTTCCACAGCATGATGTACACACACACACACACACACACACACATATACGATGGAGAACCTCTGTTTACTTTTGCAACATGAGGTATCTGGGAAAGCATCCTGGAGGCAGACTTCTAATTTAAAGTCCAGACCAAAAACTGGGAAAGGAGGAATATCACCTTATTGAAGGCACTGCGATTTGGACAAGTGACATCTTTCCTGCTCTATAGAACTACTGCAAGGATAAGCCAGCACTTGGATAATTATGTTTAAGAACAGTCCTAAAAAATAAGTTGCACTGCATGCAGAATGAAAAACAGACAAAGTGACACATTCAGTTTACATAACACCATAAAAAAATAACTTACTACAATTCAAAACTGAAAGAAAAAAAAAAATCGATAAGGACATAAATGGCTTCTGGCTACCCCACAACAGCCACCCCAGCATCTTCTGCAGCTTTAATTCTATTTTGGTTCAAATCCTTCAGTACAACTCAGTAACATATAAATCAATAGTAACATATGACCACATCTGTCCCTTTGTAAACACAAGAGAAAACCATCTATACAGCACTTCACCTATTATTTCAATAAAATGTTTTGAAGCACAATATGTGAAGGTCATTTAAAAAACAAAGTCAAACCATGGCATTTGAAAACTGAATACACTTCTGTTTGGCTGAAGTAATTTCTTTTTTTCCATGCCTGAAACATTTGTTCTGCAATTTGAAAATGTCTGCATTTAAATCTGCTGTACAATTCCATGTGTGCATGCACTATGTAGGCACACACATACACCCATTTGCTAGAACAGGCATACACTTGCCCACATGGCAATGCGCTGTCATGCAGCATGTGGGCATCTACACACTCACACAGTATCAGCTCTAGTCTCTCTGCCTCTGTTGCAGGCAAATAAAGCAAAGGTTAATTGTTTTCTCTCTTAGGAGTCCATTTTATCAGTTAGCACAGAATCTTCCTTTACAAGGCTTCTCTTTTGAAAGCTCATTTCATTCAGTACCATCCTAGTTACTGCTGCTTTTTCAGCGGCGTCTCCTTTTATTTGATACAGGTATGAGACCAACATCCACAAGTGCAACTTCTCTTCCTGAAAATGCAGATCAAAAGCAGGAGTACAATTCTGGTAGCAAATCAAGTGTCTGGGAAGTATTTGCTTTATCTCTTCCTGGTGGGGAGAAATGTGGTTTTTGTTGACCCTGCCTCCAAATTTCCAAAAATCAATTTTAATGAAATCTAACAGAAAGACATGGAAAAAGTTTAAATAATTTCTCACAG
>NW_008824400.1:60937-78213 GCF_000699105.1 Pygoscelis adeliae | reverse complement strand
GAAGAGTGAACACAGAGGTTTCAGGATAACTCTGATCCATAGCAGTTGTGTCTCACGTTCCCTCCCAGCAGCCAGATGTATAACCTACCACAGAAGGGGACAACTATAGCAGGGAGCACTACGTATACAACAACCCTTCTTCATATGATTTCAGTGATAACATCCATCATTATTAAACGAGTAACTAAAGTCAGGCAGTAACACGGCACCCAGCGTACTCTAAGAAAAACAGGTTTCAAGAGTCCATTGCCTTCTAACCCTATAATGCAGGAATAGTCTTATTCCTAATCATCATCAGGAGATGAGAGTTATATTTAGAATCCTCTTGTAAACAAAACCACAAACAGGGAGAATTATTTCCTTGCAGAAGAGGCTGCCAGCACATTTTGTGCCCTTGAAAGGGCTCAGTTTATGATTTATATCAACTCCAGATGATCTGCTTTTCAACGCTGCTCTAAGTAAATACTGCAAAGTGCAGGCACTCACTGCACAGAGTGCAAAAAACAATGTCAAGGCAGCTTTGCTATTACACATGCAAAATGTCAACAACCCTGACAGGAGAATGCCTGAGATTCCTCTCTCCCATGGACACATGCATGTACCTACACACACAGCCCTCCTGTGAAATCCTGGCTTTTGCAGTGTAGCTGACAGTGAGTCAAAAAAGCAAGAAGGTGCTTCAACAGCAACTAAGAAGTGCTCATTAGCTGTATAGCCTTTACAAGGTGTACTGTAAGCAGCAATTCCGGCTGCGGCAACAATCATCATCCCTGCAGAAGGCAAATGCCCAATTTTTTTTGTTTTGATAACTTCAGTGAAAATATAAATAAAACCCCAACCATGATTAACAAATACCTCTTCACATGTTGATCGTACAGGTCAACAGGTCTGGAGGAAAACATAGAAACCTTGAGAGGGATGCAGAAAAAGTGTAAGCTATTTTGGATTTGAGCCTTTCCAGGGATTTCAGGATTTTCAGAATCAATATTTAAATCCTTGGTCAGAATATATACTCAAAGTGAGTAATCATGACAGCTTAAAAAAATACCCTTAAAACAGATGGATTCTCCATTTGGGTCAACTGTGGGCTGCCAAGTCCCCTTTCTCAAGCTTGGTCTGCAGCTGCTATATCCCCCCCATATGAGAGGGCACAGAAGGCTGCGGAGCCATGACAAGCAGCGTCTGCCACAACAGGGTTGCCTCAGGCTGAAAAAGCCTGCTGGCCATTTTGGAGTGTTTTACAGTTGATTGTAAGAGCAACTGGTATGTTAGAATTAAGATACAGGAAATCAAATAAATGGGGACCTTTTCATTGGCTTGTTTTTGTTCAAATGAAGAAGATGGAAGAGGTTTTACCAGTTCTGGGCTTTTCACCGATACAGAAATTAGTTCCTTAGAGCTCTGATCCAGCAAATCAATTAATCTACAAACAGCCCCAGCAAAGCATGCTGCTTCGGATCTAAATAGTAGATATAAAGCTAGTTATATAGCTATCAGTAAGATTAAAATGGGCTTACAGCTTCAGATCCTCTAGGACCTTGGAACACTGCAGTACTGACCTGACACTGAAAAGCTCCATCTTCCCCACAAACCTTCTGAGCCCACACTAAATGACAATAACATCCCAAAAGACCACACTTCGGTTTGAGGAAGTGATTGTGCTAGCTTATTTATTTCAACTTGTTTCCTAAAAGCAGCTAAACCTTCCTTGAATGAGGGCCTAAAATAAACTCGTGAAGCAAATGTTTAATTCACCTTTAAAAGATAAAAGATATCTCTTGCTTTGTCCATCCCATCACAGAAGAAACAGAGTATCAACTGCATTAGGTACTCTATTCCTTGGGGGCTCTGTATCTTCTCCACAGCCCTGTTCCTTGCAACTCGGGTGAATATAGGAAAAGCAGAACCTTGGGCATGGATTTGGGAGGAGGAGAAGGATAAACAAACTCCTTCTGTGCTTTTCATTAAACAACATCTTTTTATAGGATGATGCATTGCAGCATGTTTGTTTTAAACTAAACACACTTGAAGTAAAGCACCCATTTAAGAATGTTTGTTTATTTGTTCCAAACTGTTTACATTCAGGAAAAAAAATTATTTCCTCTATCAGTTGGTTAACAAGAGTCTGAGAGGGTCACACTGGGCACACAAACAAAAATTCAAAGCTGCTACTTAAAATAGAAAAGCCTCAGTCTTGCCCAAAGCTTTCTGGGCATTTTAGCAAGCAGCAACAACAAGAAATTACTGTAACTAATAGACATAACAAGCCTGCAAATAGTCTTGAAAGACACGAGACTAAAGGTATTCATGTGAGGAAACAACACAACAGGAGCAATCACACCACCCAAGCAGAAATCTAAAGAAAATACATATGACTTGAGCTGTTTCTGGAAAGATGCCACAAAGCCACTCTGTTGTGGATTAAAAATCATGAAGCACTATCACGAAACTAATTGTTTCTGATTTGAATGTGTTAAATAGGCATGTAGCTAAACATGTGCTTTTCTCCCCTCAATATGTTGAGCAGAGTTAGCTCTCATTAGACAATCTGGAAAACTATACAAGCTTAGGATCACTGTGAAGTCAGTCCTTTTTTGTTGCCACTGTACTCCAGCTTTTAGCACCCAGGTTTAATTATTTTAACTACATGTTTAGTTGGAATTCATACGTACTTTTATCAGCAGAGGAATGTAATATTTCCATACTGCAAGCATGTTGTTGCTTGAAACATGCTCTGAAATATACTTCATGAAGTGAAATATAAAGTAGATGACAAGAGACTAACTTTGGACCCACATCACTACTTTACTTGAGACCAGATTACATTTCCAACTGCATTGGGGGAGGGGGGGGAAGGGATATAATTTTAAATCCATAGCGAGGCTCCCACTGAATGAAATAATTGCACCTTCAAAGTAGAGGGTAGAAGATGACCCTTAGAGAGAGCATTCTCTGCAGAAGCTAAAAGCACCATGCTGAAGGTACAGGTAAGAATGGGGTGATTATCTTAAAGAATAAACATAGAGCTTAAAGCAAAGGGCATCTAAATGCAGGTAAACATGCAGGGCATGTTCAAAGAGAGCCCCGGAGAACCTGAGGGGAGGAGTGCAGGAGAGGCAGCATGCTCAGGCCTGGACCTGAGCAGGCAGTTTGCTAACATCCAAGGTGAGTGACCCTGCTGCCACACAGCAGCCTTGGGAGGGGCCATCCTCACTGCTTCAAGGAATGCTCTTAAGCCTCAGTGCAAAATATGACCCATTTTGAGATAAAAGAATTCGAGACATTACAAGTGAGGGTAATTTGCTCAGGCTGATTTCACACATCCCCAGCCTCAGCCTTATTTATCTCACAGCAGACATTCCTTGAAAAAACCTAGTCCATCACTGACTTCTACCCATGAACTGTTCCATGCAGTCCCAGAGTGCTAAGGGGGTGCATTGGGCCAGATGCATCACTGTGTCATCATCCTGCTTCTCGCAGCCTCCCATAAGCATTGCTACCGACCACTGCCAGAAAACACAGAAGAGGACTGGCGCACCTTGAGTCTCACCCACTATGGCTACTCTTGTGCACCTGGGGTGCACTGCACTCATACTACAGGGACACTCACATGCACTTGTTATTTTGAAATAATTATGTTTATGAAAAAACAAAGTCTATAGGCTATAATGGCTAAAGAAAAGCCATGTGCCGGATGTTTTAAGGAATATGGCAAGTTCTCTCAAGGGAAGAGAACATGCTTGCCAGAAGCTGGTCACCAAGCAGAATATGCTTTTATATGGTTAAGACTATAACTTGGCCAGTCAGAGCAGAAATTCATGTTAGGCTTTGAAGTTGGTAGCAGTCAAAATATTCATGAGTCAAAAGGGCTCTTCCTTCAGAGCTAAGCTTGTTTGCTGACATCCGAGCTAAGCAAAGTAAGTACAACAAAAATCAATGACTAAACAAAACTCAGCTGGGTTTGAATTCCTAACCTTGAACCACAGTCAAGACTGTAAGATTTCTTCAAACTTGCTACTTACACACGGAAACTGTAAGGTCCTGCAGTCAGGGATGTTGCCTTCCCTTGGGATGATTTTACTACCCCATAAATAACAGCTTGAACCAGAATCAAGCATAAACCAGCTGATGTGGGGTCTCAAAGCTTTAACTGATTATGCTGGAGGTCTAGGTCCTACACTCATTTCAAAAGCCTCTTGAAGGAAACCAAACATAACTTCTCTCAATTACTGAAATATTTGCAAAGACACACCCTCTCAAATCTCAGGCTGTTATATATTTTGAAAAACAGAAGATCAACTGCAAACTACCAACACTAGTCTGAGCCTGGATCCAATTCTACCATTTTTATTTGGATTTCTCTTTTTTTTTTTTTAACCACAAGGCCTGAAATACTTGGTGAAAAACAGTTTTGTGTGAATCTGATGCATCTCAAACCGATGGCTCAGTTCTTTTCTTAGTGTAGCAACATGCTGCATTACTACCAAAACCTATGAGACCAAGCCAGTCTACACCACAAATCAGCTTTTCTGCAACCACAACTAAGCATGCCTCCGTATTCTCTAGGTTAGCACCATCTTCTCTCACGTTTCACAGGGAAGAGCTGTCTAAGCTACAGAAGCAGAACTTTTTCCTGTGTGTCAGAGAGTTGCTGAAAAAACACATGAAGTCAATCATGGAGAGCAGAGAATCCAGGCAGTTTCTCCTTGATGCCACAAAGCATCCTTGCCACAGGGACACTGAACCAGAGACCCCTGGTACTCCGTAAGCATGGTGGTGAGGTGCAGGGACTGATACTGCTTGGAACAAACAAACAGCAGGGGCTTAACAGCTATAAATGGTGAAAGGGCCTCTGAGCTGATGCCGACATATGCAAATGCCGCAAGGAGCTAACGACAGTTAAGAGAGGAGCTACGTTTCCCTACCAGCCCTGGAGACGAAAAGAGCCAAGTACCAACAGGGACTGGAACAGAAAGGCAAGGTTGGCAGGGTGACTGGGGAGCTGCTGTAAAATCTTCTGTGGGGGGACACACTCAGAAAGAGACGAGCTCGGCATGATAAAAACTCCTTATGCCTATGATGGCACTACAGGACAAGAAATACTAAAAGGAAAGGCAAAAGGGGCAGAGGGGGCAACAGACACTCCCTATAGCTGTGTGTGCCAGTGTTTGTGCTGACGGGCCATGAAGAAATGCTCCTATCTTGCTCTCTCTGGTAGAGTTAGCAACTCTACAAGCCAGACAGAGGGAAGGGAAAAGAAAAGGGGGAATACATAGGCAAGGAAAGCAAGATGGAGAGTAGCATGGCACTGAATCACTCAGCTGTCAACAGACATGCTATTCTTTCCACTGTCATATGGAGCAATCAGCTTTTTTGGACAGGGACACTTGTACTATATGGCTGCTCATATGACCTCTCCCATGCCATGCAAGCCGTAAGAACACATGCATGACAATCCCAGTCCAACTATTTCTCTGCAGAACGCACTACCTTCTTGCTTAAAACCATCAGCTTTCACACGATCTCTTTTTATTCAGGTCTGTTAAAACCTTTCAAGTAGCACAGTAGTCCCCTATAAATACACCACTCTAACTCCCTGTATAGGTTTTTCTGTTGTTTTATAGCTGCTCGAATGTTTTTTGTGCTGGATTTAGCAATTCCTTTGGTTTTCTGTAGCCCTTGCAGAAAAAAACCCAACAACTCAAGTCCCTTACAACAGTAGAGTTCAAAAGAAATTAATAATATCCCTGTGATCAGTAGTGTTTGGGACTATTAGAAGTAAATTAGATCCAGCTAACCCATAAAATTTCTTAAGGAAACCTGCTGAGTTCTGGAGCTGTTAAGTACACATTATACGCCAAGACAAAAAAACCCCTTTGGTCTCTCCACTTCCTTCTCTTGCTGTCATTGCTTCAGCTTCCTCTTTCCTTTTTATTTCATTAAACGAGACTGAGGTTTTATCACTGTGAAGAACTGATTTTATTTCAAGTCTGTTTTATGGTGCAGGCGCTATTGTATTTGGGCATGCAATAAGCTAACATGTTCGTTGCATTGCAGCTGGGGTTCTGCTTTCATGTTTCTGGGGCAGAACCATCACCTGGCTTCGTTCTTGACTCTGTCCTGCTAAGTACTCTGTAATTCAAAAGAGCGAGCTAAATTTAGCTCATTCTTCAAAGATAAAGCAAAAAGAGCAAAAAAAAGTCGTAATTTGCACTGTCACCATTTTGGATCTCTCGATGTATTTCTTGAAACGGAGTAAGGCAACAGGGTCTGCTTGGCCTGACCTCTGATTTTGAGAAACTCCATTTATAGCAGTGCCAGATGGAAGTCCCAAGGTTTCTAATGTACTATCAGGTATGAACTTGATATTATAAGAGGAGGTTTGAGGAGCTTCAGCCTCTTTAGTAACCCTGTCTAGTGTAGCAAGCAATTGCAACTGCACAAAAACCACAGAGCTACATCTTCCATCCAACCTGCATTTCCCCTGATTTCCACAAGAAAATAGTACTTTGTTTATAAAGGAAGACCGAACTCAATTAAGTTGATCTTTGAAAAGAATGCCCTCCTAAGACTCCACTATAATCGTGTCTGTCTATCCAGGGCAAACAGGGCTCTGCCAGTTATTCCCCATTACTAGCGTGACTCCCCTCAGAAGACTGACTATGGTTAAATGACCATAACCATCACACCTGTGAGCTTTCTGTTAATCCTCTCTCCAAACATCACAGCATCCTAGCTATACACTTCCATTTTTTTCTTGCACTGCCCATTACTGCCCAGGTGTCTTCACTCTTACATATACTCACTGTGTCTCCCTCTGCACTCAAGTCTGTGTCACATACACTATTTAACAAATTAATCCAAACAGGCAAATGACAGCCCAGAGCACTTCAAAGACATCTTGAATCCCAGAACTGGCTGATAGCCTGCATGCGCTAGAAAACAAGCATTTTAATTAATCTGATTCTGCTGTAGTTAAGACGTGTTAGTTATTGACCTGCTACATTACAATACAGACACTTTACTCCTGCAGGCCAAGGTGTGCTACGAAACTTAAGAGAAAACTAAGTTCTAATGAGGCAAGAGATACAAAGATCACAACTTTATCCCTAGCTTTGGTGAGAAATAATGTCTCAAGTCCCAGAGGCATTCAGTGACTGGCCCTAGGTCCAGAATGAGCTTGGGGCATAATCAGAAGCTAAACCCACATGTCCTAGGTGTCATTTCTACTAGTGTAGAAAACACAAAACCAAAACAGAAACTTAGAATTGAATGGTCTTCTTGGCTATGGCTTTGCAGAAACAAACTGCCCCTTGAGAGAAGTTGTCCTGCCATATAATGTTAAATAAAAAATAACTCCCTAACTAGAGAACAAGTAATCTTCTGTGAATTCATTCTGAGAGGCCGTGTCCCCATGGGGATCCTTTGATGTCTAATAAAAGGAGATCTCATACTACAACTTCTCCTTGTGGATTCTCTTCTCTTCAGCAGCTTTAGTCATGCAGAAGCTGAATTTCCTTCAGCCCTGTGTTCTACAAATTTGTAAGTCAACACTGGCAACAGGGTAAGGAGAAGAATTACAAACATATAATAAACATGAAAAAAGAAAAAAAAAATCTAATTTCCCTAGAAAAACAGACTGAAAGGAGACATCACCAGTACTGCTGTTACATAAAACATGTTCAAGTTTGCACAACAGTTGCACCCAAGTCCGGCAAGTTTTTGAAAGCCTTTTCCTTATTAAAGAGACCAACCTGAAATCCTGAAAGAAATCACCCTTAAGAATCGGAGCATCCAGAAAACATTAGGGAAACTTATTTGAGTGATCAGGGCAAAGTCCTTCAAAAATATTGAGTGCTGTAGGTAGCATCCATCTCTTGAGAGATCACTATCCCTAGATCCATAGTGAACATGTTTACCCCACCAACCATTTCACAGTTGTCTTATGGGTAAAATTGCTAGACATCATTCAAGTAAACAGAACTGGATATCCTGGTGGAGGCAGGCACCAGAACCTGCCAACTACTGTTCCCTGCATGGAATATGTATAGCTCAACAGTGCCTCTCAGCTGAACTGCTATGGAGTATCACTGAAGAGTATAGTAGGTGCTACATCATAGATTGACTATACTAAGTGCTTTATAATCAATGACTTGATTTCAGGATGAGATTCAAGAGGGAGTGAATATGTTCTGTGCAGCTGCTGCTTTTTCTAGGCTGAAGAGTAAAGTGTGTAGATAAAATAACGTTATGTCATCTTTCTATGCATTTTTGCCTTGTGAGAGCAATTCCGTAGATCAAAGATAACACAAATAGCTTTATGCAACAGCTTTCAAAAATAGTCAGGCTCCTGTCTCTATCCTTAGGAGCATTTGTGAATGCTTATAGCTTAATTGCCATGTTAAAACTCTACTGAACAAGCTTCAGCTATGACCTGGGCTAACAAGGTGAGAGTTCACCTTCAGATTGTTGGTCCATAGTAGTCAACAGCAGGTCTTCCACTCTATGCAATGCAATTTGGATGACCAGAGAGAGAGATCCCGTATGAATCTGGAAAATGGCGGAAACCAGGCACAATCAAGTAACACAGACTTTCTTCTCCTCTTACATAATCACAAATATTACACTGTCTGGCTAAGATTGCATGTGTCACCTACTGATGACAAACTATGTGTTTTGCCCTTTTGGCACTTAAAATGCACATGACTTTCCACCCCAATTACAACCTCAGTCCCATCAAAGATAGAATATTCTCTTAAATCCTGTTGTTACACAAATCTCCTTCAGAGCCATCCCTCTTTTTGACTGCAGATGTACACAGGACTTGACCTCTCTCCTGAGGGCCCCTGTGAACAGGAAAACATGGCCAGGCAGCACGCTTGAGAAAACAGACCAGCTCCCCTTGCCTTTTACCTAATTACAAGGGAGGTTTCAACAAACCATCTCAACCACCACCCTTCACTACTCAGCCTTGACTCTACAACACACAGTGACATGTGTCCCACAGCCCAGAAATCTGGGAACTATCATTTAGTTTATTTAAGAACTTCAGGGAAAAAGAAAAAAAGCTCCAGCAGCAGCAGCCAACTGTGACAGAGGGAACTCGAGCCTCCTTCCAGATGACCCAATCCTCCCACTCACTCTCATTTAAGCAGCAGCATATCAGTTACAGCATAAATTAACTGCCAGGGTGGGTTAGTAGATTATTAAGCACTGAGAAACAGTCCAGCCTATAAAGCTGAGAGAGACAGAAACAAGGCAAAGTTGCACAGGGAACTTGGGCTGGGTTGGATCTTCAATGTCCTCCCTGACTGAAGCGCCACCTTCCTGCCTGGAACTGGCCAGGAAGCTGAGCTCCACTGAGCCATGCCATACAGAAGTCATCAGGGTGTGGCAAAGACACGGATGTGGTACAGTCACCAGGGAAACTTTTGCATCAGGTTTCTTAAGTGAAACATTACAAAATTAAATTGTCTGCTGAACTTTTGTACTCAAATTAGACTCACTCTTGAGTCTAATAAAAGAATGTTTTCAATATTCACCATTTTTTTTGCACACAGAAATACAGTTCCATTTCACATTTAAAGTTATATGCATAAACTTCTATCACATTGCTGGGTACAAACCTATTGTTTTCCTCATTAGAGATTAAAAAGGATCCATGAAGGGATGTTCTGCACACCAAACCAAATCCAAATATGAAAGGTGGGAGATTGTTTAACTGGTTTCATTAAGGCATCTCAATGTTGGAATGAATGCTTGCATTGCCTCAGCTTGGCCTATATCTTAGCTGCCATGTCTATGGCATGTGTCAGCATGGTTTAACTGAAACCATTTCCAAGCGACCTTCTGAGAATAACCATCTTTAATACTATGCAAAATTCTGATTGATGAGGCCATATATGAAGAAACAAGACAGACAAAATCCTCCAATGAAAAGATGTCTTTCCCAAGTCTTACACTTCAAGTTGCAGTTTAAAGCAGTAACACAGATTAGCATCAGGTTCTCACCTGGTAAAAACTACTGCAGGCTTGAAAATAACATTCAAGTTCGGTCTCAGAAATACATCCTTGACAGGCAACACTCTGTCAAAGGCAGGCTGACTTGGAAGATTTCAGATTTTCACCTTGGTTTGAAGTACTCAAAGTGTGAAACTTTGTCTGAAAGGCTCTGTTCAGATCAAACTGAACAAAGTGGATGAATGACCATTCAAAATACAAAGGTAAAGAAAACCTTTGGCATTGTTTGGAAGGCAGTAACCTAAAATCAGATTAGAGGCTTCTGTTTGTGAATTCAATTGCCAAAATTTCTGGGAAGCACAGAAGTTAAAGGCTAACGTGGAGAGGATTGATGATATACACAGAGCTCCAAAAACTTGGCAGAAAATGCAAGCATGTGCATCTCCAGAGGAAGATGGGGCTAGAATTGGGAATTAAGGCAGGTACTCCACAAAGGAACTGAAAAAATCAGCAGACCTTCCATCATTCACACTTTCCTGCTTAATGCCTTCCTGTGGTCTCTTAACATGTTTAGAAAAAAAAAATCACGTAGAGACATTATAAGTAGTTTCACCAACTGCAGAGCCAGCAGGAAACTTTCTAGTGAGCCAATAAATCAAGCTTATATGGAGGAGTTTGAGAAAACTCTTCAGCTCGGAGCATCTAAGAGCTCTAAGTATATTCACGTGGCTTCATGGTACTCCTTGTGCAATTTCACTTTTGATCCGTGACACAGTTCTGCAATGTGACATTAACACTGAATGTGTCACAAAGTGTGTGTTCATATGTTTCTTCCCCACCCCCCAATAAAAAAAAATAATGCATGGTTACTCCTGTGCCTACAATCTACTTCAGCAAAACTGCTAGCGTCCTGTATTCAGAAGTCAGGAACGCAGCAGTGAGGGGAAAAACAGACCAACAGAGAAAAAGAGCGTGAGATTTTTGTTCACCTCCTTTCTAACCACTGCAGAATGAGGCTAAAACAGAAAGGAAGGTAGAGCAAAGACACAGGGTTGTTTGTCCTAAAAGTCTGGGGTATCATGCAGATAGGAAAAACAGGCCTTCTGACCAATAAAGCAGAGACAATGTGAAATGCCACTTGAGAAACACACAGGGCCCAATTCTGACAACCTCTGGAGGAGCCATGACTTCTCTTCCTCCATGGAACTGATGACGCGTCTGAGAACAGCTTTACCTTTTTTATCTCAACAGGAGCCATTTCAAGCTGCAGACATGAATGTGAAGTATGAAATTCTGTATCTGCATTCTCCACATTTAAAAGATTTGGGGGAACCTGAACCTTGACTGCTGCTGCCTCAGGCCTACATGTCTGTGGAAAAACTCAGAACAGAGGAAACCACACCATCCCCAAACAGGTGCCTTTCACCCTGCTTACTGAGCATCCCAAAGGAAATTTACTTGACAACAATTCTTACGCATTTTTCAACTGTCCTAAGTCTATCCATCCCTCCTTGTTCCTGGCCTGATAAACTCTTTTCTCACCTTCCCGCATGACCCCAGCAACATCCTGATAATTCTTAGTTGCACCCAACAAACAAAAGTCTATGACTCAAAAAATCATGCGTGCATATTTGTGTGTTTGGATAACAACCTATTAGTCTGTATTTCAGTCTTCAGTTTCCAGGCAACTTCCTGAGCTAAATATCCCCATCAATCTTCAGCTCAATAAAGGACAGAATCCCACTGAAGTCCATTCGGAAACATCATTTATTCACTGACCCTGTAGGAAAAACCAAAAAACCTCCAACTTTGTCTTTATTAATATCTTATTTTAGAGGTCTTGAGATGTGTTCAAATGAAATTCAAGGCATATGCAGCTGTTAAAAACTAGCAATAATTGCACAGAAATTCAGAAAGCAAATACAGCCTCTTGACAGCTGCAACTATCTCTGAGAACTGAGAGATACTAGGCATTTGAAACAACATTAAGAAGTTACTCTCCTGAGAGGGGTGATATTTACACAACTTATTAGAGAGATGTGAGCACCAGGAAGCTTCCTTTGATGTCAGTGGCAGCTCCCAGCTGCACTGCACTTCTGAAAACAAATCACAGCATCACAAATCTGTGATGAGAAGATCACCAGAGATCAAAGCAAGTGGCCTGTTTGGTTAAAAATTGTCATTTCAGAAAGGGACTTCCACCGCTGAGTGTCTATTCAGATTTTTAGTAGGAACTCTCACATTACTGGCCATGAAAGAAAAACCCAAATTGATTTGTCGGGTATTACTGAGACTAAAATAAGTGGTGCAATAGTACCGTAGCAGATGACTTGATAGTGGAGCAACAGAGGTACTTCTACTTTTACCACATAATTATGCATTTCATGATGTTGATCATAATAAGGGGTTATAAGAACTGAATCTTTCAAGAGGTTATTTCTTCAAGTAGTTCATACAAACTCAGTGCTGTCCCACCTCCCTCCTCCCTACCCTTTGTTAAGTGGGAGGTTTCTGTGACTAAGGTCACGCTAAGATTCACGAGATTGGGGATTATCTCTCAGGTACAGTAAAGAAGTTATACACTAAGTCAGGAACCATGGATCGGATCCAAAGGCAACATGTTCATTTCAGTGGGTTTGAATCAGGCTTTTAGTTAACAACCATCAGAAAGTAGAAAGGCCAGGTCATGCTCTCCAAGTTCTGCCAAGCCAGCACCAAGTACTACAGCTGAATATACAATGAAGTTATGAGAGGAGTAAAAGGTACAACTTTACAGACATATTTTCAGAAGAGAGCTGCCACATTTACACTGAAACTTTACGTCATTATCACATTTGGAGAGCAGGAAAAGAACATGTATCCAAATCAGATTAAAAAAAAATCAGAAATGCTGATTATGGAGTAAAAAGAGCAGTTTGAAATGAGCCAAAGAGCCAGAAGTGTATTTAAAGGCTGCTCCTACAAATCCACCCAGCTGACTGGACCCTTCCAACACTGCATGCTCCCTCTAAATCACTACGTTTGTCCTCAGTCTTAAGAGACTGCCTGTACAGGTTTTCTGTGCAGGAACGTGAAAGATTACTGCTACATGAGACAGCAGATCTACAAAATCATAGCTGGTTAGAGTGCGACTGTTCACAAACAAGAACTAGCAGACTGTCAATCAAACTACCAGGAGCCAGGTCGAAAATCAACAGAACATGACATGTGTCGAATTCATTGCAGAAGGTGACTGTGGGTCCTAAAAACTGACCTAAGTTCAAAAGGAGACTGAACAATTTCATGGAAGAGAAATCCACCTCTAGCTGAGTAAAAGCCACATACTGAAAATACTTCAAAGAGCAGAAAGTAGTTGGGGCAAGTCTCACCTAAGCATGCCCCATTTTTACAACTCTCTAGGTATTCATATGTTGGCCACTAAATGGGTTAGTGGACAGGTTGTGGACTACAGCCATCTTGGGTCTGACCCTGTATGGATAAAGACCATCTTGATCAGATACATTTTTTGTACTGACCCATACTCTATACCCATAATACATGCTCTCTTCATCACAGCTGTTCTTGCCTGTGCATACAATTCTTTCCTATGCTTCCTTACAACCAATGAAGATTCATGTAAAACAATAACGATTTTGGACATATGCAAACATCCAAATTACTCATAGAAGAAAAGGGCTGTGGCAAGGCTTCCCATGTCACCACACAAACATACGGTGACTTGAAATAAGAGAAAGGCCACATTTACATGTTGCTAAGTAATGGGTTATGCAAACATAATAAAGCCAAACTTCAATTCACATTTTCCTGGTGTTCCTGAGAACACAGAGAGATATAAACCTGAAAGGCAATTTTCATGGTTCATGCATTCCCTGGTGGGCTGGCTTCAGCAGCCCCACCATCAGGACAGCTGTTAGTTTGCTCACATGGAAAGCATGTAGGTGTGTAATAGCTTTGCTACCAAAAACCATTCAGAAAGTAACTAGTGCAGGGAACGATTCAATTTCTTTCCACAGCCCACATAGAGCAAGGACAAATCAACAGACCTCACTGCCATAGAATCAGCAAATAAACAACTTAGAAATAGTTTGCCTTTACTTTAATAGCAGGTATGCTTCATACCATGTTTAATATAATCACCCAAAACTCCACCTATGTGCAATAATATAGCCTCAGAACATCTGGAAGGGAAAAAGTGTGTGTGTGGGCTGTCAGACTAATAGGAAAATGCAAATTCCATGCTTGAAATTGTGAAGGACATTGAATATTAGGAGCCACAAAACTCAAACCCTACCTTTACAAATCAGCTGCCTTTACATGGATCTACAAAGTCAATCAGATGTTACAAAATAAGAATTGGAGCCTGAGTACTGCCACAAAAGATTATGAGCTGAATGTTTTATCTTTAAGCTGTATTCATTCCCTCTGCCTACGCACTCAAACTGCTATAAAGATAACATCTAAGGTGGCAATCAGACCATAGCTCCTGCAGCTCTGGCTGATGCAGCTACATGCCAGGAGGGAGCTCATAAGTTTATTCAAAATGCGAAGGGTGAAAGTAGAAACCTGTACTGTACCAGTCTAAATCTGAACATAAAACCTGAATATTTTGCTTTGAAACTTAACAGTTGAAAACTAATCCTAGCATTAACTGAAGTATCAGCTGAAATGAAAGTAGCAGGAATAAATATCAATTACAGTAAGAGCTCTAGGCATAAAAACTATGGTATATGATAAAGAGCAGCTGAAGTGAATGTGGGCAGCATTTTGTGTTAAATGAGTGAACCTGGACCCTGGGCTGCTGTACTAATGGTTTGCCAATTTCCATTACTAGGTATATCTCTTTTCAACTGAAACACCAGATTTTTTTAAAATTAAAAAAACCCCTCAATCCTGAGTTCAGAGCTTTATGCTACCTGCACAGAACTGCCAACTCCTCAGAAGCAGACAATCATTTCTACATCAGAGCTCCACTAACTGTTAACTTGCCAGAGAGCGTGGCACCCTTGCTTGGACTTGGTCTTAAAAGCCCATGTTTGAAAAGGGTTGGAGAAGGCGGGGGGGTGGAAAATCAAATTGCCCCTCAACAGCCCCTTACCTCTTCAACCTCACAGAAGCTGCCTGAGGTCTGTAGCAGTTGCAGGCCAAGCAGAGCTGTGCCACAGCAATCTACAGCTATTCAAGAGAAGCATAGCAGATACCATCAAACAAACATGGCACCAGCAATGCAGCAGAAAAGATGATTCCCAAGCAGGCTGGGACTGTTCTTTAAACAACCTGTCCTCTAGGTGGGGAAGATATATCAGAACAGCAAGATAAATCAGTGAACACCCGCCACTTAAGTGTGGGAGATCAGAAAGCCTGTTTTAGTCATCAAGGTTGTCTGTCTCTTTGGGAATCTGCCAGTTAATAAAACCAGGAGATGAATGGCAGTCCAGGACAATACTAAAGTTTAACTGAAAACATGCTGCTTAGTAATGGCAACCTGAGAGTTGTATTGAAGGGATTCTTCTTTTTTATGTAATGCATCTAACTCACTCAGCCATCATTATGTGCCTTGTCTTGGATTTTACTAGTCACCAGCTCCTACATGTCCTGGATACAGACTGATTTTTCAGAAGATACCTTCAAAGACTACAGGAGGTAGAGTCAATAAAGTGGAAATATACTTAGAAAGGACAGGATATGTGAAGAAAGAGTTGGAGGAAGAGTGGGAAGAGAGGATTCATGCTCAAATCAAGGCTGAAGCCAACAGGCCACAGGTTAACTGGAAGATGTGTGTTGAGGTCAGACTAAGGAGCAGGAGAACACCACTGGAGAAGGGACTGGATAGGAACATATGCTGGTGTCACAGAGCAGCAGGCCAGGTCAGATGGGTGTACACATGGCTAGGCAAGGCAGGTGTGTTGGGAGGGAACAAAGAGAAGGCCTGGAGCTGGGCTACTGTGAGAGCAGGGCAGGGGAAGGCAGCGGTGGAAGCAAGGGGGTCCAGGGCAAAGAACCTGACTGGACCGGGAGCTGGGACTGGTCCTACTTCCCACCAGCCCTCACTGCAGGTGGGAATGCCCCAAGCATTCATCTTTGTCTCTCTCCGTGAAGAGGGTCACAGCAATACTCTCTAGATAAGAATATAAACTCATGTCAAGTATTTGCCACATTACTAACTATTTTATGTTTCACCTTTACATGTTGCTCCTGTACATTTTCCCTTTCTGTTCTAATTCAGCTGCCTCTTTTCCCGTCTCCCCTCCTTCGCCCCTGGCTCCAGTCTGATAAACTTTTAACACAAACAACCCCTCAGAACTCCATCAATCTTCTCCCCCATCCCCGAGGCTGGAGGGAAAAACTAGGATTTTTACGCCTTTAAACACATACTGCTGAGCCACACACATGGAAGAGGATGGTTAGTTATTCTTTGGGAGTAAGGAGCAATTTCACTGTTCACGAAAACAGTAGCTCATGCTACAAAACACACTACAAATTCAGTTCTTTGAAGCTCAGTCCTACATTCCAAGGCTGCCTCCTCTCAACAAGCTCAACAACAATTTCACCTAACACAGAAAATTTCCAAGACAAGATGCAGAAGTTTTAGAAGAGTTATTATTATGAATCCAAAGTGGCAGGAGGATGAGAACTGATCTTCTACTTAAGAATTAGCTGGAAATCAATCAGTGAAGCAAGAGATTGAGTCTAACAGGCATTATTGCTTACATAACGCTTTTCTACTGGTTTGCCAACAGAAGGATAACAATGTCATCCACCACAGAAATTATATGTGCTGATCCTCCAGAAATAGGCCCTAGCCACAATCCTACCCTGTACACACAGTACTGTATACCAAAAGAGAAAGCAAGTATTGCAAAATTTAGTCTAAGTGACTCAAGTGCCTAATACATAGATGGCATTATACTGTCACTATTAGGAGGAAGAGTTTAAAACAAACCAACCAGGCCAACTGCAAACTTTAGGATTCCCTCCTCCCTTCCCTTCATCTCAGCAATGTCCAGACCTCAGCTTGTTTGCATGTTGCTGCTCTAATCTTCAAGGAAGATTTTAACACTAAACTCTTCACCCCTCTGTTCAGAAACCAAATGTTTTCCTGCAACAATTCAGGATACTGTCATAACCACTGAAGGTAGTACATCACACTATTTCAGATGAATCATAGAACAGAATCATTAAGGTTGGAAAAGACCTCTAAGATCATTGAGTCCAACTGTCAACTCAACACCACCATGCCCACTAAACCATGTCCCTAAGCACCTCATCTACACGTCTTTTAAATACTTCCAGGGATGGTGACTCAACCACTTCCCTGG
>NW_008824400.1:51469-58741 GCF_000699105.1 Pygoscelis adeliae | reverse complement strand
GAACCTCCTAGACTGCTTCCTCTCTGCCGTGTTGTATTTCCAGCAGATGTCTGGGAAGTTGAAGTCCCCCACGAGAACAAGGGCCAGCGATCGAGACACCTCTGCCAGCCACTTGTAGAACGCTTCATCCGCCTCTTCATCCTGGTTGGGTGGTCTATAACAGACTCCCAGCAGGATATCTGCCTCATTGGCCTTCCCCCTCATCCTTACCCATAAACACTCGACTTTATCATCATCACAATCGTTGAGCTCTAGACAATCGAAACACTCCCTAACATACAGAGCCACCTCACCGCCTCTCCTTCCTCGCCTGTCCCTTCTGAAGAGTTTATAGCCATCCATTGCAGCTCTCCAATTGTGAGAGTCACCCCACCATGTTTCTGTGATGGTGACTAAGTCGTATCTGTCCCGCTGCACAATGGCTTCCAGCTCCTCCTGTTTGCCGCTCATGCTGTGTGCTTTGGCGTAGATGCAGAAACAGGGTTTGCCAACTCTGTGTCAGACTGGTGATGTTCCCAGTCTGACCCTGCTCTCTTATCACTTCTGTCAGAGGAATAACCTGCCTAAGTTGAGAAAGCACAACTGGATCCCTAGCAGGATCTCACTGCCACCAGAAACCTAAGTGCACAACTCCTTTACACATTTCTATAGCACCTAGTGCATTGGAACTTGGGACCATCTTGTTAACTGTATACATATGCAATTCTCCAACTCATGCTATACAATGAACATCTGTTTTCATTGAATTGTTAACATTAAAACCTCACTTTTCTTCCTGGCTGCTCACAATAAAGTCGACCACATCAGTGCTATAATTCTTAATTCCAACATGTGCTATCCGGCACTGGTTTGAATTTAATCTCATCTGCTATGATTCTTCAAATCTTTGCAGCTCTGTGAGGTCCTACCAATACACTGCAAACTCTTTCCTAGTTTTTGCTAACATATAATTGTATGCCACTTGCAAATTCTGCCCCCTTGCTGTTGACCTCTTCTGTTTATCAATACACTAGCAGATGAAGAACAGTTTATTTTTTGACTTCTAATTTTGATAGCTCATGTCAAAGAAAAAATACTTAGAATTTGGATTTCCTTCCCACTGCAACAGTAGAACACAAGATAAACAGGAAATCTGTGACATGTGGAAAGACAAACCAGACATGCAAAAGGCACTGCTTCTAGGCAGGAAATGAATAACTACTCAGAACTGTCTTCTCTGGTTCAAAAAAAGAGCAGGCAACAGACTTTTACGCAAAAACATGCCAGATTAATCAAGAAAAAAGAATTTTTTAGTGTTTTATTTTCATGTAGCTTTATTACTAATGTAGCTTTGCTTATCTTACATTTAAGGAAAGCTCAAATCCTGTCTTCTGTGTGTGCGACACTGATCTTGTCAAACCTAAGCTAGGGATCTCAAGTAATTCCCATAGGTAACACTCAGTACTTCATGAGTGTAACCTAGAAGCAAAATTGCATCAGTGTTTTCCAAGCAGGACTCTCCCATTACTCTCTCAAGGTGAGCAGTTGGAATCCTGCAGTCAGGTTTTTTCCTTATTACTCACCCAATAACCATTCTCTAAAATACATCATTTAAAAATGGTAGTTACCAAGCCTCCAGCATAAACCAGTAAGAAAAAAGGTCATTTGAGTTCTTCAGTTTTGTGATATCAGTGCAATATACATAGACCCCAAAGACCACGTGGGAAGAGTGGCATAAGCTCCCGTTAGACTGTAGCAGCTTTTTGCATTTCTTGTTGGCTAGGAAGACAGCAATTTAGAAGGGAATGGACTTTAGAGGATATCTTAATGGCTAAAACTAGGGAAAAGCTCAGCCCAAGTAGGATCTTTATGAAAATCTAGCATGGTGGTGTTTTCAGAAATAATATTTACAGGAAGGTACTTGCCTGAATATCATTCCAAAGAATAAACACCTCCCCCCCAAACTTGACAACAGTATCTTAGTTTGACAGGATTACCCTCATTTCTTACACAGTTACTGAATCCTGGGATGAGCAGTGGTAGCTGTTAAGGCCTGTTAAAGCCCAAGAATCAAGCTTAAAGAAAAATTACTTTAAAGCAGCAGAGACAGTAATCTTACAAAATCTTACAGGAGACCTCTGAAAGCCAAGTGCACTCTCCGACAGCTGGTGCTTTCAGCAGAGATGCAGTTGCCCACTCCTAAGCAATTATATTGGAGCCCTTCTCTATTTTGTGTCAAAAATAGAGTGTTCAGTTGCTGTGAGGAGCAAAGGCACTGCCCTCCTTGGCCCACACTCAGTGCCAGTCAGTGTGAGCCAAGGACTCACATTGGCTCATGAGGCTTTTGCCTGAGAATATGCCACAGTGGTACTACTCGTGTTTCTATTGCACTGCAGTTAAGAGCAGCCATTGCTCTTGAGGAATGGAGAAAGCAATTGCATCAAAGCATGCTACAATAGCTTTTAGAAATAACCAGAAATACTAAGGACAGCAAGCTAAAGTCGGCAGCACTGGATCCTCTGTACCACAAGGAAGAGACTGACTGCCTAGTGCAGCTCTGAGCATACTCCCTTCAGCTCTACTACATCTGTGGAGAGGATGCACACTCCAGCCCTAATTAGCTGATGGCTCCCACTGAAAGCTGTACAGATGGGATATCTCATTAGCAATTAGCATCCATTTTAACCTGAAGAGAATGACATCATGTACGTTATGGAGTCCATCTAGGAAACAAACCATATTTAACAAGATAGCAAAGACATCAAATCTTTTTCACCATCAGGTTATCTTGGTTTGGTCTTTCATACTATATGCTCTCTCAAGTACTTACTGAAAAGCTTCAAAAAAAAAAATAATACTGTTTTATCCTGTGCCAAGACTAAGTTCTGTAGGAGCCCTAACTATAGTTTTGCAACAGCTCAGCCAGAACAAATAGCATTTTCTATTTTCACACGTTCAAACTTGCTTCTTTTTGTGTTTCCAGTGCTGTGTGGTGCTATTATGGAAACAGCAGTTCTGCTACTTGGAGCTGTGTGACAGGTGAGTACATTTCCATTACAGGCTCTATACCTCCCTGGAGTCCTTCAGATTCAGGCTCCAATGGCCCATCCTGTACTTGGTGGTCACCATGAAACAAAAACTCAGCTGAAATTTGCATCCTTCTTTGTCAGCATCACACAAAGCCAAAATAAAATAAAATAACTTATTGTACCTATGACTCCAAGCCTTGAGCCAAACAGGATATCTACCAGATAATGAGCACTTTCAAGAGAGCAGTCTAGCAGTGACCACAACTAGGCATTTGCAAAAGAAATATGGAAAATGTATCTTAAAACTTTAGGTGTTATTATACCCTCTTTGTGACTTCCTGACCCAGGTGTACATCCTGCTCATTAGCCATAAAGGCAGGACTAACTGCTGTACTCAGGGGAAAAAAAAAAATCTTCCTATTCCATACACACCATGTCACACATGCTCCCGTATCACCCATGATTGCCATTACAATTGCTTCTTCATGCTACATTTTAATTTTAAATACCTTTTCTTGCCTATCTGCTGGTAGAGTCTTTACAAAGGACAATCTAACCTTTTCTTCTTCCTTCTATAGAGACTCGCATCTACATTTTCTTTGTGGTGGTTTTGGTCAGCTCTGATAAAAGTTACCAGAACTGAAAATATGTACCCTGCTGTACAGAGCTATATAAAACTCTTAGGCCAGCTGCCAGTGCTTCCTCTAAATGTGATCCAAACAGGACGCATATATAAACTGTAAGGGCATGGTAAGGGGTCAGGTGATGAGTTTGCAATGGGCAAATTACTGTGCTGGATATGAATTCACAAGTCCAGACCTGTCAAAACATTTGTGCTTTTGCTACGCTGACTGAGGTATGCCAAATCACCACAGAACTGGCTCCCAAGTTTGAAAAACAAAATAAAACCCAGTCTCAGGTTTTGACAGCAGTTTTTTACATCACTTCAGCCAATTCAAAACCAAGTAGCATTTCCATATCTGCTGCAATGTGTATTTGCTGTGCAGTTCACAAGATTAAGGCCTTCATTTTAAGGGTCTTTACTCTCAAAGGTTTACAATCCTTCCAACCCACAGATCTCTGGTATACCATCTGTCCCTTAGAATGAATTTCCTTCTGTTACACAAGACAAATGTGACGTGACAAAGCCTACAAGCAATAAGGCTTATAATATAATGCACACAAGCACAGGTAACAATTGTTTCAGTGGTGCATCTTCTTTCTTTCTTCAAACCAAGAACTCCATAGAAACTTTTGTTCTAAAAGCCTTTCCTTCCTCACACACACTCAGACTTTCAAAAGCTTTTAACAAATACTCTTTATTAATGCTGGAAAAAAGCTTTTAATAATGTATTTTTAGATCAGCTAAATGCTTGTCCTATGGACAGACCGCTTCCGAAGCGCATTTAATGTATCACACCACCATTAGCGTACTACAGATTGGTAACAAACTACAGAAAGCAGATTTTTCTGTTACGATCCTTACAGGCACATCACAGCCAAAAGGTTTTCCAGTGAATCATATTTTCACAAACGTCATATTCCTTGTGCTGTGCTTGAAAATGAAGGCAAAACACTGATGACCTCTGGCAGAGTTTTGCCTCTCCCACCCACACCCCATGAGCAGTCCAGGGAGATGAAGCTAATCCAGGAGCTATACGCAGAATGGAAAAATTCCTCCTCAGAGCCAAACTGCCATTGATTTGCATGACACGGCCATATTTCAGGCCTTGACTTCCGCTTACGACACAAGCTTTCATTTTCCTCGAGAGATGAAGATTTTCTTTTCCACTTCCAGTTCCCCCCTGTGAAGCGGCAAAATCACTCAAATTTGCAGGTCTGAAGGCAGAGGGATCCAGGATGCTCTTTTTATAGGCTGCTATGTACTTATTGATGCTACTTTGATCTGGTGACAATTAGTTTCACTGTAAATGGACAGGAACGTTTGTTCTGAGCCCAGTGAGCCTCAAGATCCTCAGAAGTGCCCCTGTATTAGACCAATGCTCATTCTAGTTTTAATATCTTGCTTCCAGTGACATCCAGCAAGGCTATTACAAAAGAAAGCCAGAGTAAAACACCACCAAGCACTTGGAGGATAATTTGTCCCCAAGGAAGCTTTGAAGCCTTGAAAGTCACAGAAATCACATCCTGCCTCAAGTTAACTGCTTATGCTTTTCAATATTCATTACACTAATACCAGAAATCCTGCTCACCCATTACTGTCACATCAGTTTATGAATTCTGCAAGTGACAGATAAGTTGGATATTATCCAGGAAACAAATTTTGAACATTTTTCTACTGAAAACATTTTTCTACATCTTTCATGAAAAGACAATCTTGAAATATTATTGCCTGGACATTTAACTAAGAAATAGTGAAACCTTAGCAGGGTTAATTGAATCCTTTCATTAATTAAAAATGTAGTATAATACAATTTTGAAGTATAATTTAACCATTATTTAACTAAGATTGCAAATGATATGTAATATTTTTCTTAAACGTTTTCCAAAAAAGGTAAGGTTTGGAGATTCACTGTTATTTTCCGGGTCTGTATACAGTTACACTGCAGATTTAAGAAGATAATGAACTCAGTTCACAAAATTAATTTCAAGAAGAGGCAACTGAGCTTTCAAAGTGTTGATGCAGGGCATTTATTTCCTCTTAACCAGTTGGAATAAGCCTCAATTTCAAAGATACTAGCAGCAAAATTCCTGTTGGCATCAAGAAAGCGTGAAAAAAGCTTAGCAGAAACCCCTCCTGAAGGGGGGGAAAAAACGATTCCTATATAATTTTTTCAAATATTGTGATAATATCTATTCTGATGCTTCTATTACTGGAGCTGAATTGGAGATCATTTTAACGTGATCCTCAGCCGCTAACACATATTAAAAAAAAAAAATTTCAAAAAACCCATTGAAACCTCCCTTCTCCCCAGCCAAGATCCAACTCTGCTCTCTTTCCATTCCAGAAAACTTAAGAGTCAGTGCTTCCTAGTCAAGCTCCTGCCAGAAAAATGACCAAAATTAAATGCGGGAACATCCACTCCTCTGATGTACAGGATTGTTATTTACAGTATGTTCTGGAGTTTTGCCCAACGTGGATTTAAATTACTCAAAACATTGGGGCTTCCACTATTTCCCTCGAGAAATTTCACACTTTCAGTTTTCACTATTACAGGGGTTTTTTTTCCCCTGCCACATGAATATCTTGATCTGCTTGCTCAATTTCATCTTCATTTTAACTCTTCATTGTTCAAGAGCTGATCTCTTTGCTGTACCTGCTCTTTTTGAAGACCATGCTACATGCTTTCCCATCCATCTACATAGTTTGTCATTGTTTTCCCCTCCCCATCAAATTAAGCTCGCTCTCTCCAGTCATCTTACTCATTTCATATGCCCCAGAAGATCATCAGAAAGGGCTACAATGATCTCCTGTTACCCTGTGTTACAGCTCTTCTGCCTACACCCTTAGTGATGTTTAAGAATTTGCTTCTTCAGCCTCTCTTCATTGTTTCCAGTTTGTGTTTTGGTATTCTGTAGTTTAAAGAATACTGTTTGCTTTGACATGATTACAACTCACTAGAAGCACTAATGCCTTTTCTTTACTAGTTTGGCAGTGATATTTTTAGCCCTACGTAAGTTTTCCAATAAGTTGAAATAAGAAGGTTGTTTCCCCTTGAATGTAAGGGCAGAAAGCTGTCCTACGGCAGGTGCTCAGCACTCTCAGAATATGCCCCTTCAGTCACTGAAGAGGAAAAACAATAGACAGGCTGTACTGGTCACAGCAAAGACTTTACTTGGTTGACGTGCGGAATCAAACTTCACAACTCCAAAGAGTTATAAAGCAGGTATGTTTATTACGGCGCCGGGTGCAAGGGGGATAGCTCCTCCTAGCTTGCACACAGTATGTTGCATTAACTGTCCCTTATATGGTTCTGCAGTGTACATATTTATTATTATAGGCTGGGTTAGTATAACTAGTTCTAAGAAAAGGCGGGATATTTTAATTATTTCTAAGAATCTATTATCATAGGGTCCCTCCTCCTGGCGCACGCGTACTGCCGTCTGGTGGTCGTCTATTGGGGTCTTTTGGAGGAAGATTCACAGTCTTCCTCACCGGGTACCTTCACCTTTGGCCCAGAATGTTGAGTTGGCAGAGCTTCAGACTGCGAGGTCGGTTTCAACCAGATGGTCTAACAATAGGAGTACAGTGTCTTTGCCAAACATTCCACTATACTTGCAACAGTATCTATACTATCAGAGT
>NW_008824400.1:38643-44842 GCF_000699105.1 Pygoscelis adeliae | reverse complement strand
GCAAAAGTCTTTAACGCATGCGCTCTTATGTCCGTCGGTGGTCTTCCAGGGTCCTCTGGTGGTCGTCGATAGTCTTCCTCACTGTGTCCGCTAACTGAACTCGGTCTTTTCCCCTAGTTGCAGTAGCTGATTTCAGCATAACTTCCTTCTCCATTCCACCCCCGTACACAGAGCTTCAAGGGTTCCTTTTACCTGTGGAACGTCCAGCCTGCAGAACATTGAGCTACTTTGCTTCGACAAAGAAAACCGTATGTCTCCTTCGTATTTCGGTATCACCTCCGCTCCTGACGTGCGGAATCAAACTTCACAACTCCAAAGAGTTATAAAGCAGGTATGTTTATTACGGCGCCGGGTGCAAGGGAGATAGGTCCTCCTAGCTTGCACACAGTATGTTGCATTAACTGTCCCTTATATGGTTCTGCAGTGTACATATTTATTATTATAGGCTGGGTTAGTATAACTAGTTCTAAGAAAAGGCGGGATATTTTAATTATTTCTAAGAATCTATTATCATAGGGTCCCTCCTCCTGGCGCACGCGTACTGCCGTCTGGTGGTCGTCTATTGGGGTCTTTTGGAGGAAGATTCACAGTCTTCTTCACCGGGTACCTTCACCTTTGGCCCAGAATGTTGAGTTGGCTGAGCTTCAGACTGCGAGGCCGGTTTCAACCAGATGGTCACTGAGTGTATACATTCAAGTTTCTGTTATCTACCCAATTTTTGTAACTTCTGCTAACAATAGGGTTACAGTGTCGTTGCCAAACATTCTATTATGCTTGCAACAGTATCTATGCTATCAGAGTTGTTAGCTACAATAGTTTATGCTAACAATTACCTATTTGTTCTCTAATTCATGGTCTCCACGAGTGTTAATATACAGATACCTAGAAGATGGCTGAGGCAAATCTATTTGAAAGGCTCCCCAGTAAGACATTTGGGAGCTTAGAGTGCAAGTGCAGTTTTACTGGGTTGGACGGGGATTCTGTGTGTTCAGTAGCACTCAGTGGATTCCTTTATGACAAACTTTTACTGAAGGAGAGGTAGGACTGGAAGTGTAATCTTTCAACTATCCAAAGGGAGAAGGAAAGTAGGCCTGAATACTTTTATTAGAGAAGTATTAACACTAGGCTGAGTGGTTTCTGTCCTTTTTCCATCTCATGCCTATGGACTGTCACCTCAATAAAAAAGGGCTGAGGATTTCTGTTGCATTTTCTGTATCTACAGGGTCCTTTCTGTATACTTCCCAAACCTGAAAGCATTGATATAGCCCACATTGCTGTCTCACTGTAGCTAGTCTGCTCCTCCACACTAAATAGTCTGAACTCACAGCTAGCTCCAAGACTTAAGACTTTATATATTATAAATATCACTGGGAGGATATGTCTGAGTAAAGGTTTACTTTCTCTTATTACTATTTTACACAGAAGATTTTGCAGTTTTTGCTGTATTGACTATTTCCTTTAGCGTCCAGTATCTAAAATTGGAACTTCATATTACTCTATACATCTAAATCAGTCAATATGATCTTCCCAGCTTCCAGACAGCTGTAAGTCCAGCTATGCTTTTAGGGCAATTTCATTTCAGGCCTTCCATATGCAGAAGGCAGTACACAAGCCAAGTTACAAAGCTACAGTACCTTACTCAAAAAAAGGACAGGGATAACATTGGTCCTTCACTTGGGATATACAAATATCCTGTCAAAAGGCACACTTTTTAAAATCCATTTATAAAATGCATAGAAGTTATGCTGACTTACAAAAACAAAGCTAAGTGCTGTAGACAGCATTGTATATAGATAGAAGGAATAGCATTAATGCGTGGAGCGGAAGAGGAAACTGTTTTCACTTGTTATGCTCTTCTGGTGTACCATGCCTCCTCCATTTAAAAGCCCGCTTGGTCTGACTTATCTTGCCTTCGGCACTCAAAAAGCATAGTGCATTTCCATCGAGAAAAATGGAATACATGTATCCTGGAGTTCTTTATTAATCTCTTCAGTTTCCAAGTCAGCTTGACACAGTTTCTCAATCAAATGGCAGACTTGCAGTCCAGTACTCAAGGACTGCAAATTCAGTCTGAGCTTGGAAGGTGAGTACAACCTACTACTTTCCTGTTCCCAGATCAGGATTAGTGACACACTTGGCGCTGCACTTCTGGCACTCAAAAAGCATAGGCAAACTTCTTCCTTTCTCCCTTTCTTCATTGCACAGGGGAACATATGAACTAGTTCAGGCTTCGGAACGTGTCAGTAACCCCAGGACAGAAGGCGGATCCAGACAGAACCTGTAAATTGTTACTGTGCTCTAGGCCTCAGTGTTACTGTGAGGTAGGTACAGGTCTGATGACATGTGCTACAATCAGACACACATTTTTTCAAACCTAACTTTAGAGCTATGCCACACAGCCAAGAACCTAAAAGGCAGTTCAGGTAGGGGGATGCTTAATCCCATGGGGTTTCCAAGCAGAGATGACAGCTCCCTGCAAAATCAGGACCTCCAATTCACAATTTATTTATAAAAATCAGATTACATCTACAATAAGCATATGTCAAAGCAAACCATAAACTAGGATCTCAGAAAGAAAGCAGGGATGCCAAGACGAGATGGCTTCAAAATGGGTCATTTTCCAACTCAAATGCACTAAAATACCCTTGCCACAGTGTCCTGGTTTTGGCTGGGATAGAGTTAATTTTCTTCCTAGTAGCTGGTATAGTGCTGTGTTTTGGATTTAGCATGAGAATAATGTGATAACACACTGATGTTTTAGTTGTTGCTAAGCAGTGTTTAAACAAAGTCAAGGACTTTTCAGCTTCCCATACTCTGCCAGTGAGGAGGTGCACAAGAAGCTGGGAGGGGGCACAGCCAGGACACCTGACCCAAACTGTCCAAAGGGATATTCCATACCATGTGACATCATGCTCAGTATATAAGCTGGGGGGAGTTGGCCGGGGGGCAGCGATTGCTGCTCAGGGACTGGCTGGACATCGGTTGGTGGGCAGTGAGTGGGGTCCCCCCCCCCCCCTTCCTGGGTTTTGTTTCTCTCTCTTTCTCTCTCTCTCCTGTTGTTTTACTTTCCATTGCAATTTTAATTATTATTTTATTTCAAATATTAAACTGTTCTTATCTCAACCCATGAATTTTCTTACTTTTGCTCTTCTGATTCTCTCCCCCATCCCACTGCGGGGGGGAGGGTGAGTGAGCGGCTGATGTGGTGTTTAGTTGCCGACTGGAGTCAAACCACGACACATGGCCATTAAAAAAACACAGCAGTCTTAGCTCACCACCGCTGTACCTCACTTTTACAGTGGTATAATATCCTCTGGCAACAAACTAGGCTGCTGTAAAGCTACCAGTCCAAGCCAGACATCAGCAGAATGCCAACAAAACAAAAAACTGTTTAGTATCATATGCTGCTACTTCCCTCTCCAAAATGATTATTCCCTTTTTATAAAGTCACTTCCATACCACCCATTTAGTTTTTGGTATACCATCAATGAAGTAGTTTTTGCCCTATTCTTGAACACACTACAAATAAGACTAATTGTTCACTGGGATTATTTGACTAGCTTTGGTCCAAAACACTTCTTTGGGCAAGTCAAATCTAACATTTGCTTTGCTCTTCTGCATAATGAAGTTTTCAACTACATTGCAAGTGTTTTCAGACACCTTGAAATACAGATTTGCATTTGGAGACAGATGTGCTAGTTTGAAAAATAGAGCAGTAATTGTTACTCATCAGCTATAAAGACAAGAAAAAGGATGCTGGAATACACAAGAATAAAGAATTGCAACTCTTTTCCTTGCCTTAGTTTCCTGATACATCTGGAAAAGGCAGAACAGCACATCTTTTCCCATTCTGAATCTGAATTCAGAACTAAATGCCCTACCCCTTAAATAAACAGCTTAAGTAGGAGGAATCCGAGGCACAGGATCTTAAGTGAAATGGCTGAAGGCAGGCAGCATTTCTGCCCTCAGACACATGTTGCTATTCGTGAGGACATACACTGGCCACAGGGAACCTGCGGCAGAAAATGCTGTCCCAGAGCACGCCGGAAAGCAAGGTGGAAAGCAATAGCAGTTGGAAGTTTCCATGTGACAAGGTTGGAAAGCTCAACCAAGATACTTCTGTTGTCACGCAGCAAGCTGATAGTTAAGTAACTGCTTTGAAGAACTATACTGTTTTTGTAGGCGAAAGCACTCATTTAATGAGCTGCTAAGATGCTCTTCATTTGTTGCTCTGATACCATCAGTACCATAAATTAGGAAAAAAGTATGGGTTTTGTGATTTGCCATTTTAAATATGTCTTTTTACGATTTTCCCAGAGAGCCCATCAGCAGAAATACATGTAAAAGATGACAAGCAAATACCAAATTGTTGAATTCAGTTACTCATTTCCTCAAGGAGACAATGGGGGCTGCTTTTGCTGCCCTTAGCACATAGCACAGCAGTTTATTCACCCTGAGCTTGGTGGGGCTCCTGAGTAACCCAATGCTGTCCAGGACAACTGGGAGATGCACGTTCAGTTCCTCAGTATTGAAATGGTGTTGTCTACAGACACACAATCACCCAATACAGCCAAACACTTAGTTAGGTCTTAACAGTGCATTCAGTTGTCTAATATTGGGCAACTCCTGGTAGCAAAATTGGCAACACCATTTCCAGAAATGTAGCAACCCACACGGTATCTCCAGCTGAGAACTTGAATCTTCATCCACACAGTATCACTTCATATGTTTATAAACAGGTTCAATGCCAGAGCACCGACTTTTCACCACCTTGGAGGAGGAGTCTATGCTGTGTTCCCTCTATAGAGAGCGTTAAGAACACAAGAAAAACACTTGTCAGAAGTTTCTAAAGGTAGCCTAGGGTGACACACAAGAAAGATCAAACCACCTCCTCCAGGCTTTCAGTGCTGCTTATACTTCAATTTCTGTACCACTATTACATCAACAGCCTTTTTAGGATTGACCATTTCATCTCTCCACCTATCATAAAGCCTCTGGTCCTGGAAGGTCAGTAAGCTCTGGCTTAGTCTAATTCACATGAATAGTCCCACTGAGAATAATAAGAAAAGGTAGCATATAGATTTAAGTGCTTTGCTGACTTGGGGCCAAAGCCTCCTAAACCATTTTAACCACAAGAGAGACAGAAATCAGAGCCTCAAGCTTTTACTCTTGAGCATTATATCATATTACGAAGTTCCCAGTTTCCAGATCCCTTCCTTCTGAATTGGAGCCAAAAAGCAGATACAGGCTTGCCCAGAAAATAGCAAAGTTTATTACTTGTCCAGGGTTTTCCCACATCTTGTGCCATTTCACATCTTCTTTCCTTTTGTTTATATGGTATTCTGACATCCAAAGACCAGCCCCACTTCCTTAAAGAAAAAAAAGTAGGAAACCAACGCCCTAGTGCCAGCATCAGCAACTCGTCCACAACCAGGCATCTACGTCAAACCAACTATAAATGCTTTCTAATGTTTTTTTAGAGAAGCATTAGCCCATGAACTTCAGTAACAGTACTCTTTTCTGGCAACATATGTCACCAGCCCCTTACCCTGTCCATTTACACCAGAGATATCTATGTGGATCTACAGTACATACTAAAAAGGATCTGACAATTAAAACGGTGTTTCCAAACCTGAGCTCACTCATCCTAACAAGTTAATTCCTCCACAAAATTTGTACAGTGATCTTTAGAACTGCATAGATTTTGCTTATGTCTACAAGTACAGGATCCCTGTCCCATTCTCTTTTAATTTGGAACTTGCAGGATTTCCAAACAAGATTATTATTTCAGGATTATTCCAAGCAATAATCACATGGGAAGCTGGAGTTTCCAGAACCATACTTAATAGCCGGATTTTGTCAACACCATTCAGGAGGCTGCTATTTTGTGTAGGACCTCTCAGCTTTAAGCTCTTTTTTTTAAAAAAAGCTGCTCAGGTTAACCTCTTCAGTGAGAAACACTGCTTAAGATAGCAACTCCTGCCCTATTTTCAATGCCCTGATGAGCAAAAATAAAAGCATTACTTTAGCCAAGAATGGGGTGAAGACGACTCCTGCCATAAATTGTCTTTCAAAGGAATATCGAATGATAGCAAAAGTACTTAGGCTTTTCCATCATCTACTGCTGGCATCAAAAAGCTGTCCTAGAGACCGTTGGTAAGAATCAATGTCAACCACTGAAGCATGTATGAAGCCAGAG
>NW_008824400.1:32047-38602 GCF_000699105.1 Pygoscelis adeliae | reverse complement strand
AAACTAGGATGCAGCACTGCAACAGAAAGTTCAGAAGACCAAAGAAAGAACTCACTTTCTAACATTCATATCTGTTGTTTCAGAAACTCAGTTATATGCTGAACTGTAACAAGACTGTACACTTGAAGGTCAGAGAGAGGCTGTAGCTCTGAGCTCTGTGCTGAATCACAATCCCCCTTTTACCAAGGAGGCTGATCAGACTCCTCCTTTAGATGCCTCATCAACTGTAGTAAGACTCTAACTGTGTGTTTTTGCACCTATTTACAGAAGTGGAGAAATATGAGGTGTCTCTGGAACAAGATAAGGTAAGTTGCCCTCCGCCCATCTCTTCAGGGGCTAAAATAAGCCACTTAAAATATACGGATCTTGCCTGAACCTGGGAACAGATCTTGATGCTTAACTTGAATGAATTATTCAGGTACATGAATTCTGCTACCTGAAACGTTGCCTAGCTGATCCAATCAGTGACATTTCTATCTGCCACTGTGGGGGAAGGCAGGGGGTTGGGGGCATATCAGAGAGATAAATTACAGCTGGAAAAAAACCAAACACACAGGACAACCAGGGGCAGAGGACAAAAAAATACAAGCTGGTTACAAAAAAAAAGTACCTGGCCCCGTTCCTGCTTATCTGTCATTCAAAAGCATCGCTCAGGAGAGGGGAGAGATGTCACAAAGGGGTTAATCAAAGGAAGCAATATAGCTACTTACCTCGCCCAGCCCTTCTCAATCAGGTTGCTATACTTCCCCTTACACAGAGCAGCAACCCACTCCACAGGTGCTCCCAATGCCCTGCAAACAGCAGTATTTGCAATCAGGTTCTTCAGAGTCATCAGACCTTTCTATCAGATGCCTGCATTTTCACTGAGCACTTGAAAACAAGTACTTCTAAGACAACAGCCACCACACAATGAAATCAAGTGTATGCTTCATATTCATCCTGGAAACAGACTACACACCTGTGGTTCAAGGAAGAAGCCGTCACAATTCAGGACATATCAGAAGTAAAAATAAGCAATATCCAAATCTAATTCACTGTACCCTGGGGATAACTACTTTGGCAGGAAGGATACAGAAGTCTGAGGAGAGCTGTGTTTGTCAAGAGCACAGAAATCATGCCAAATTTCCCTTCAGTCTGGCAGCAATTTTTCAACAGATTACTTCTGGGAACACTCTGCAACACCCTACTGTAAACTAATAAGTAATCAAGCAGACCCTGTTTTGTGATTTGAGACAAAGGTTCAATAAGTTTTCTATTAAAAATGTAAACCCTTCTACATTTTAGGTAATAAGTGAGGTTTATATAATGGACCCTCTTATTCAGGGACGAAATGCCTCTCTGATGTCTTCACGGTGAAATAATTTAATAAGTAGCACATACTTTATAAAACTCATTTGTGTAAAGAGGAATGGGAGCAATTTCAATCACCTCTTCAACTAGTTCACCTTTGAACAGCAGTTACAAAATGGAAAGCTCTGAGTGGCTGCACAGGAGATCAAAGAATCTATGCCCAGGGAAGGGATGAAGTTAGACAAATAACATTGTGTTAATTAGTGTACCGATTTTTAAACTGCTGCAAAAGAGTTTAACATTTGTGAGCTGTTTAGATCATCCAACTTAGTGAACAATTTGAACTCCCTTATTTTTATAAATCACTGTTCATTTCACCACTACTTCTCAAAAGAAGTACCTATAACCACTGAACTACATCTGACTATCATTTAGGGACATAGAATATGACAGCACCTGACACAGGCCCTAAGCTACCACTCAGGCACTACACAGAAATTATACTTATAAACTACAATGAATAAGAACAAAGACACAAAGTTAAACTTCCAGAGTTAGAAAATATAAAGATAATCTGGACATTTAGCAAGGAAAATTTCAGCCTTCAAGTTTGCCAAGTTCAAAAGCAACTAAAACCAGCCTCTGCTGAATGCCATCATCTTACCTACGCTGAGGACTCATTCTCCACTGTATGTTTGGACAACAGGCCTGATCTCAGTCAGGGTTAATACACGCCTATTATATTACCAAATAAAAAACAGTAATAAGAATTACAAAGCCAGTAATAGTGATATTGCATTAACAGTTGCAGAACCAACTGTTACTTGGTTCACTGACCCATCTTCTATCACCAAGGGCTCAGGAGACAAGTCTCTAACATCAATGCAAACCATTTTGGCCATATACACAGTGAAACATCAGACAGAACAGAAAAGAATTATGCAGAGGCTTTTTTCCTTCTATCTTTTCTAACTGGTTCAGTCAAGAAAATATTATATACAAGATACTTTCCATAGTGCAATACTATGGCGGTTTTAAGGATGCATGCACCACCACCACCTCGCCTAAGAGAAGGCAAGTAAAACTGGACCCTTGCTACCACTAAATTTATGACTGTCCAAATTCAGGACCTGAACTCATTTCTGAGTCTCACCATCTCGTAATTCCCTTTTAGCATATACCATCCCTTATCTCTTTGGTTAATCAAATAACATTCATTAAAATAAATGGATGCCCCCAAGCATAACTATTTTTTGCATAATAGTAGACCACTGACCTACCCAAGGCAAGTTTTGCATTAATTGGCAATTTACTCCCCCTATTGTAAGAAAATGCTCTGCATCTGAACTTCTTCAGCTCCCTTCAAAACCCAGAGAGCTGTCAGAGCATAAGGACAGATTTCTCATTTGTAAGCCACAAGCTTCCAAGCAGGGACAAAAGAGCCAAGTAAAAACATACTGCACAGGGGTTTGGGGGCAGGGGAAGCAGCTTGAGTGACTCCAGAGCTGAGCTCCAAAACCCCATGCTTTGAACTTCCAAGTACAAAACAAAATACATTTCCAGTGTTTTCAACTGAGCAAGAATTTACTGCTCAGATACTCACACATGCAACAAACTTAATTTTCAAGTTGATTTTCCCAAGCATCAGTTCTAATACTGCCTATTCAACCAGCCATGATTCATTGCACATACACATCTAAAAGATCCAGTATTTTGATTGCCACTAAAGCACCAGTTCCTGGTCACAACAGGAGTGAAATAACGTAAGCGATGCATTGAAACCAGATTGCTGAAAGAACAAAAAAAGATCTGAGAACCAAAAGGAACCCTCTTCTCCTCCCAACAATCTGCCCCACTTTACCTGCTGTGAGCAAGCCACAGCTTTACCAAGTTTGTAGGTTGTTTTTTAAAGACATCTTTCAAATACCCCTTCCCCCAAATAGGAATACAATCACGAAGAGCTAGTGGAAAGCAGGGCACAAAGTGCCAATCAGTAGCTGTCTGCACAACAGAATTGTTTTGTTGTTTGCGGTTTTTTTTACCACTAGCCCCTAGCATTGCTCTGACACTCGACCAAAGCAATGACTCCAAAGCTACAGACTGTCTTGCAGCAGTTAAATAGCAAGCCAAAATAGTGCACAGAAGATCTGTTATTGTCTTAATTTTGCCACCTTTGTAATGTTCCCTTAATATGCCAGGAGCACATTTTGTTGCTGTGATACTTATGTTACCGTCAGAATAGCACATAAATGCTATTTAACCACCATGTCCGTATAAGCAACACATTTTCCAGACACAAGAAAAAAAATTAAGATCACGAGGATTACAGGTTTACTTCCTATATGCATTTTCACAGTATAACAGCTGTTTACAGTTCTTAAAGCAGTTCAAGGAAAAAAAACACAACAAACAACCATTGCCTAGAGGCAAACTGCATAGAGACACCGCTCATATTTCCCTGTGCAGCCCTACAACATCAGTTGCCCACTGCAGAAATAAGACCACTACCCTTTTGGTAAAATAAACCACTGGTTTATTACAAGACATAGCAGTAGCAGCAAAGTGGTCCGTGAGAACAGAACCACATTTGCTTCTGTTCATAGGTCCAAGTGCTCAAACCCTCTTACCTTTGGCCAGGAGACCAAGGATCCATCTAATTTTGCCCAATCTACCCGTGTCCAAATTCTGTCACCACGAATTTCCTTCACAGACTTTGGAACTAAGACATACAAATGCCCTGGGTCTAGACTTCACTGGGTTTACAACAGCACAACTTAAAAGTCAAGAAAATTAGCTTGAACTAGTATCAGCTGAGGGCCTAGCCCACCATTACTTTAATGATTTCTAACAGCGAAGGACTGAATTTTTGTTGTTTCCTGTAGTGCTCTGCACATGTACCTATAACCATAGAATACCACTGTAGCTAGACATGCCATAACAGGGTCTCACTGATTGAACATTTCATGTTTCCTGTAGTTGTGCAGTTCAAACTCGGCCTTCTGCACAGAAGAACAAGTCCCATCCTTCATCAAGAATGTTTGCTCTCAAGCAATAGAAAGGACATCATTGCCAACGGTCTGGGAACATACCAAGGTGACACCATAACAGCTAATTTCTAAGAGCTTGGAGAATACATTGAGTATGAAGTACAAAGAAAATATTCTCGTTCATATACAAGTATCTTGATGATCTTGTGATGTAAATTATTGAAGCTCTTGGTATATGCATGGTTATGGTACGCTCTGGTCTGTCCTGAACTGATGACCATCTAGGGAAAAGATAACTTTATCTCCTAACATCTTTAGGTTGATCCTCTGCAAGGGAGGAATACGGTCTTGTGTCTCACGCTAAGGTCTCTGTGACTGCAGTTTCATCATGCCTTTCTGTCAGGCTTTCCATCCAAGTGACCAGATAACACACATCCTGCCCTCCAGGGATTAAGACATGTCTTGGAATCAGGCAAGCTCCTCTCCTCCAAGCTCCAGTTTTTCCACTTAATTTCCCAAGCTTGCACATGTCATGTGAGTTTGTGCGATGATTCACCAGCTCCAAACAAACATCCTTTTTGCTTTGAAACCATCAGAACTAGTTCAGGAGCTGAAGTTACAGTTAATCATGTAATTAGCTTTAAATAAAGGTCCCTTCAACAGGAAATTAAATACCAGGACCATTTAACAATGACTAGCACAGCAGACATGGCTTTCACTCCTTTGCCTCCAACACAAAAATGGCTTTCCTGCCAAGCACAACCCAAGCAGGATACTGAAGCACTACAGAAATGACCATTTACAGAAGGATCCTCTTTGGTCTCTGAAAGAGGACATTTAAGAGTGTCATGATGCATTTTCACCTCACAAATCAGTTGTTCCCAAGTGGAGAACTGCATTAATTCCCTGCAATCACAACCACAGACCATAGAAAGCCATTAGCAACCTAACCACATGACAAAGCCCGAGACATCCACAGACCCTAGATCAAAAAGATTGCCTTTGGAATGGACCAAAGGGCCAGATGTTGCTGCTGGCTGAGGACTGCTCAGCCTGGCTCCCCAGAGCAAAATGCTGAGGCAGTGGGAAGTGGGTTGAGTGTATTTTTCCAAGTGAGTCCTCCAGTCAGAACAGGCAGCTGCAGGAACTACTCCACACAGTGACACCTGTAAGGACAGAGGGTAGCTGCCTCCCTCACCTGAGGGACACACCCACTAACTGTCATTGCTGTACTATGGTCAAGCACCAACTCCACATCTACCAGGGCTTACGATGGGAATATGAAGCCTACCTGAGCTTCTCCTGACCTTCACAAGGAGCTGAACCAAAGCATCCTACGATTTTTTCCTGTTTTTCTGTTTCTGACATTTGCTAAAATAGATTGGAAGATTTCATTCATCTAGAAGAATTAAGAGTGCTCACTGAACACAAGGAAAAGAGCTTTTAGAACTTATTTTCTTTGAAGGTGATATGATCTAAGGATAGTTAAAAAAATAATCAAGAGGCAGGCTGTCATTTCAATGTACACAACATTTAGCTGAAGGTAATATAACTTTTTGCTGCATTAAAATTTTTTATATCAGATTAAAAAACTGATCATTACCTCCACTGCCTCTTTATTATGTGACCTTGCAAAAACTCAATCTCATTTAATCTCAGCCTGTCAGCTGTTTTTTCTTTCACCTCCATTTCACCAATTTACTACAGTAAAATAAACTGGCACAGCACAGTACTTAACAGATTTCTAAGCCCTAAAAGGCTGCTGCTGCAGCAGCAACCACTACCTAGAAATGTATCCAAACAGGTTTAGCTGTCCTGTTAATAAACAGATAAATGCTTCTGCCAGGTTAAAAAGCTTCACTACATGAATCAAATGGCAAGAATAACATATAAGTATATTTAATAATTTTTTCCTAACCCATATTTATAGTGCAGAGTCATAATTGCATAAAAACAGCTCCATGAGGAATGTATGAGGAATTTAAATTGTAACTTCTTGACACTCCCAGGTGTTAACATGTTGTGACTTGTGAGCAATCTCCTCTTCATGGGTGACAGTTCATCGCAAGTGGTTAGGCTGCCTAACTGCACAGCAAGGTTGTACTACCAGGCAGCTGTAAAGCTGACAGATCAGGTTCTGGTTCTGCTTTGCATTTTTAGAGTTAGAATCGGGAAAATCACCATAAATGGGGAGAAAAGCAGGATGAGTGTCCCGAAACAATTGAAAAAAGCATTTAAATTCATAGTATAATTTTTAGACTTAAGATTCGGGGGGGGG
>NW_008824400.1:28030-32032 GCF_000699105.1 Pygoscelis adeliae | reverse complement strand
GGGGGGGCGGGGGGGGTGGGGTGGGGGGGGGGGGAAACGGGAAAAAAACAAAACTGTGGAGGCTTTTCCCCCCCGTTAATGAAGTTTTCACTCTCAGGTAAAATGAAGCATGATGACAGTAAGTACTGTGAATTGAGATCTGCACCTAGAAAGTTTTTATTTCAATATACTTAGCACTCTCTTTAAACCGAATTGGGCACAGTCCCTTTCATTGAAATATGAAAAAGGACGATGAAAAGGAAAAAAAGATATTATCTTGGCTGTGAACAGTTCAATGTGAACTGTTAGTATAACCACTTTCTTGTTCAGTTCACCTCAATTCTACCAAGTTGTTTCCAGAACATCTTCACCCACCCCTTTAACCCTCATCCTTCACACTTCATTACTTAATCCTCTGTGACCAGTAGGTCCAGAGGACTACTAGTCTTGTATATGCTCATTATCAACAGACTGCATTAAATGCATAATACATGCTGATCAAGGGAACACAAGGGGCAAGTTCAGAGACTGAAAAAGTCATTATCATAATCACCAGCTATTATGCTTCTTTTAAACCAAAGCAGAACAGTAATGAATGCCTCAAGTAACTATCTGATGGGTTCTTAAAATCCAAGCTCTGATGCTGGTGAAGGAAAGGTCATTTGCTATCATGACTGTGACAGTTCGACGAGAACTCAATAGTTACACTACCCACTAGATAAAAAGAAAGCCTGGTTTGCTTTCAGTGTGCCAAATTCCTCCCGCTATTAGGACACCAATGGATAGACCCTCCAATTACTTCACTCCATCTGCTTCAAAACACTGTTTCATGCTTCAGCTCCCCACAGGCTTTCCCCATTTCACCACCCAAGTCAAACAAGAG
Source organism: Pygoscelis adeliae (assembly GCF_000699105.1). Taxonomy (NCBI): domain Eukaryota; kingdom Metazoa; phylum Chordata; class Aves; order Sphenisciformes; family Spheniscidae; genus Pygoscelis; species Pygoscelis adeliae. Next base: position 31,170 of record NW_008824400.1, on the reverse strand, counting down.
GGGACACTTCAGCATTGCAGCTGATAACTCTTCTCAATCCAACAGAATTTTCACCCATAGACATCATGCAGGGTCTAAGCATAAGCTGCTGCAAGAGCACCTAACATGCTCCACTAGATTTTTTTTTTTTTAATTTAAAGACTGCATGCAAATCATCTCCAGGAAACAGGCTGGCAGTAAAAGGCAGTTGCTTTTGATGCATTAATGATGAGATGAAAAATAACATGACTTGTGGCAAATATTTTCACAGAAAAATACCTTCTCAAAACCTGCAAATTAAGGAAGACCCAGCTCATCACAAAACTTACAACCTTCATTAGAAAGCTTATGCTTTTCTGGAACCATTTCACTTAATTGAAGACACTGCCAGATAAACATATTTAGGGAGGATCATTTAAAAACTGCTCAAATCCCCATGTAAGCTATCTCAGGAAGCATGTCTGAGCTGAGCACATTCCTAAAACAGTTTCTGAAAGGGGTCTCATTTCCTAGTCAACAGTATATGCAATATCTGATTTTAAGCAAAGGAGTTAAAGAATTGTTTTTTCTCACCTATATTAAAATGATGTCCTTTTCTAGGAGAAAGCATCACTTCTGCCCAAGCAGTGCCCGCGAGGATTTAGAGGAGTAAGTCCCCCCGGCAGTAGAGACCATAAAGGGAGCAACAGGCCTGAAGGATGCAACTCAACAAATCATCAAGGACTGCAAGCTTCAAACTCCTCTTAGATTAATACATGTTCAAATTCACAAGCCAAACTCATCTCCTTATTGCAGTGCCATAGGTGAAGTCAGCTTTTTATAGTATCACATTCTGTTGATTTGCTCAGCATCTCAGTACACTGTAAGGGGCAGCTGGGTTCAGTTCCATAGTGGTTACCAGCATTTCCTTACAAAATGTCTTGCATGGTGATAAATGGCTTGGATGCTTCGGCCTGCTTAACAGACAGGTCCAACTTGGAACTTAGTATCAGTAGAACTACACTTCTGATGTCTGCTCGAGTCTGAAATGAAGTTGCTCACACTAAGTGAGCTATTTAAGGGTCAGAAAAAACATTTCCAAACCAGTCGCTAAGCTGGTTCCGCACAGTGCATCAATGCACTGAAGTCGCTTATTAGGCAACCTTGCCAAGCAAGACTTGACCTTCATTACCTTTAGTGACTGAGGATATTTTGAAAACAAACCGTCCATGAAGTCAACTCTGCCATCTAATGCTTCAAACTGAAAAAAACCATTAACCTGGAGTCTGTAGTCTAAAAGGACAAAGGTAACAGCTTTGGTGAGCACTCACTTGTTCTTTATATAGCAATTCAGCACATTACTAAAACGTGTTCCAGACCAACATTTGGAGTTTGACATTCCAGAAATGAAAGATCACTAGTTGCAGCCTACACACAAGCAGAGCATGTATCCAAAATTATGCTTTCTACAGGTAACGTACATCCCCTAGAGAGGGGATGTTAGAGTATTCAGTTTCCTGTCCTAGAAAAGCCATCTGTGTATTAGGAATATGGAGTCCCTTGCCCTGAGATTATCTGGATATAAGACCTGCCTAGAATCCCCTGTGAAGGCTGGCTTTCTATCCCACAATCAACACTCCCCCTGCCCCAGGGAGCATTACATACTTGTTTCATATTGCTGCCCAATGAGATTGCGGAGGATAATTTATTTTTAGAATCTAAGCTTTCATTAGCCGTAAGATGAACAAACAGAATAAAACAACTCAAGAACTGTATGCCTGGGAACGGGTCTCTGTAAAGACAGTGGGACTCCAGCTTTTAATGTTGCAAATAAAACCAGCAGGTGCGGAACACAGCAGGGCTTTAACTGCAGACCAAAACAATACTTGCAAAAGGAGAGCTAAGTGAAAAAGTTTAACAGTAGTCCAGGCAGGTGATCCTGCCACCATGGGTTTTATCTCCAACACTCCCAGACCTTGAAGCATATTCCATTTGATGAACAAATGTTGGCCCAATTTAAGATGACTGTTTTGTGTTGCTACCACTACCTGATAACACTGAAGAGGTAAAGGGTCTCTGCCAGTCCTCAGATGCTGAGGCCTTAATATAACATAACTAATTTTCCACCAACTCCAAGTGACTAGAACTAACTGCTTGTACCAAAAAGATGGGACAGTGATTGCATAGAGCATACCCTGCACCTCTTCAGGAAAAAGCACCATTATTTTTCATTACTTTTTCTTGAGTCCTTTTCCTCTTTACTTTAGAGGTCACCTGTATCACCTTCCCTTCAGAGCTGTGAAGAAAAAGTACTTATTTGAAATTGATTCATCTGGGTTACTGCTTGAAGCCTACAGTTTTTCCCCTATACTTTGGAAAATGGTATTCTACAAGCACCTATCTTGAAATCCCTTTCTTACTGGCAAAATTGCCCCTACAAATAAAGTTCCCTAGTCAAGTTGCCCTAGGCAGATCCAAATTCCCCCCCCAGCCACAAAAATCAGCCCCGTGCTAGACGTTGTTTTATGTTGACATAAGGCACATTTTAAAGCTGTCACTCAGCTGAAGAAGTTGAAGAAATGTGCATTTTCAGCTTGCTTTTCTTGCCTACATCCAAGTGTTAAATAACATACGCTCACACAAAAATTTAAGAGGAAGAGAAGGCCCAAATGTCAGCCTAACACCAGATATGTGGAAAAATTAGGGCTGAAAAATTTATTTAGAATGACTGCAGGAAAAAAATAATTGTGAAATTAAGTAACCTGAACCAGCGATATAATCATAGATGGTTGGGGTTGGAAGGGACATTTAAAGGTCCTCTAGTCTAACCCCCCTGCAAGAAGCGGGGACATTGTCAACTCGATCAGGTTGCTCAGAGCCCCGTCCAACCTGACCTTGAATGTTTCCAGGGATGGGGCATCTACAACTCCTCTGGGGAACCCAGAGAGGGTGGGTCATGTATTTAAAACATGACCTCACATAGTACCTATTCAAGCAGCTCTAGCACAATTGCAGACAGTAAGGTCAGCAGACTGTGGATCTCTACTTCCAGTTTTTACAGACCTGTGACTTTATGCAAAACCCTTTAACAACGTTATTTGGATTACAGCATTACCCTTCACAAAATGGAACAAGAAACATTTTTCAAGACTTACATTAGTTTATAGCTTATATTGCACATC
>NW_008824400.1:21354-28002 GCF_000699105.1 Pygoscelis adeliae | reverse complement strand
AAATCCTCTGAAATTCTAAAGCACTTTGCAGTATTATGAAGATAGCTGCAGAACAGTAACCGTTTTTGAAAAAGGCTTTAATATTTGAGACAAACCACAAGCTTACTCTAAGTATGAAATACCATTAGCATTAGAACCTGACATACTGTATATAATGAGACACACCATAATGACTGTTATCAGCATTATCAACTAGAACAGTCCATTAAGTAATACATCCATTAGAGATCAATCAGGCAATAAGTGTCAGGGATCAAATAATTCAGGCAATGCAAGCTCTGCGGTTGTTTGCTGGGTCTCTGTAAGCATGCTCAGCTTCCCTATACTGATTACTACAATAATCTCTGTATTAGTAACATACACATATATGAGGAAACAGTCTTCTGGATTCAACAAACCAAAGCTGCATAACCAACTTTTACTCCAGACTCTGCTTGTCCAAAAAGTGTAACATTCCCAGTGCTATCCTCAGAGAAAGATCAGCTTGTGTGCTGTAGCAAAACATTTCAGTGAAGAGATAAGCATTTCTCTGACCCAAATCCTGTTTCCCAATGAGATGACTACAAATCTTGTTTTTAAGCAGTAGTTCACTGTTTCAGCCTCTATGAACTCACTGCCCACCGCTCTCCCAAAATCAGCCATTCTCTGTAGCACTTCATTTTCTGCTTAATTGTAGCATAGTTCTACTGTTAGATTACCTATTTGCAATTGACTCAAAAAAACCCCAGTTAAACTCCCTTAATAGGCAGAATATCAACTTTATAATACATCGCCAACACCAGCACATTCTTAAAGAACAGGAACATGGCAGTGAAAGCACTCCACCTCAGCTAAAATCCGAAACTTTTATGACCAATATACTTTCAACCCGAACATGGCCAAGAAAACAAGTAGCTTCTACTTTCAGCTCTTTACAGTTTCCAGCACGAAAACCTATTGCCCTCCCATGCATTTAGATGGGGAAACTGCTATGGTGGTGCTGCACCTCATGTAAGCATGTCTGGACTTGGAGATTAACTTTTAACAGTCCAGTGGTGCATGGGCCTCTCCAACTCTAGGGTGAACAGGAAGCATTGGTCAGGTCCAATTACTTTATTGGTGGACACAGCTCTATAGCCTTATTAGCACAGTTGCTAACAAGCACCTTTTGTGTTCTTCCAGTAGTTCCATAACCTGCTGTCTTATTTCTTGAAGACTTCAGGGAGTTGGACTCAATGATCCTTACGGGTCCCTTCCAACTTGAGATATTCTATGATTCTATGATTCATCTGCCCTTCCTCTAATCCTTCCTGTCTCAGGCTAACTACTTACTATACTCTTCCCCATTACCTCAAGCCCCCATTCACTCTCCTGCACTCGACCTCCATCCTCTCCAAGCAGGGTATGAGGAGGTATTACTTTTCTCCCAATAGGAGAATGTCTCCAAGATCAAGTCTCTCCCCTAAGCAGGGTATGAGCATACATGTGTGAGGGCATTCCTTTTCTCTGAATGGGAAAACATCTAATCAAACATCATGTTTCTCCCCTAACACCCCTGAATCAGGAGTTGAGCTCAACTTGATGTAACACAGCTATTAGCAGTAGACCAAAGAACAAGCCTATGATAGTGGTCGCAAAACTAGCAGTCTGTTTCAGGAATCACTCTTGATACAGTGGCTAATACTGCAGTAAAGCAAGAGAAATGAGAGGAAAGGTCACCACCTTCTCTGCCTTGTCAAGCTTACTTCCCCGTAGCCTTTTTAATCGAGCCCTGCAGGCATGCCAGCATTATAAAGCAAATAATGAAGCATCTGGAGAGTCTGCAATGGAAGAACTCCAACACCACAGCTCATTACCAGTTCATTACATTTTCATGCAGCAGAACAGGTACCGGCTAGTAGTGCCCAGTCTTTGAAAAGAACAAAGTTAATAAGATCAGTGGGTGGGGGACAAAGAAAACCTAGAAATATTAGAAAGCTTAAGGAGACAGTAAAGAAATAAAACCAAGGGTGGTGATGAGGAAAGTATCGCGAAATATAATTTGAAAAATTCCTCATGAGTAAGAAGAAAATACTAGGTGTCTCAGTAATAAGTTGAGTTCTAGCATTCCCTCCCCTGATATCTACCTGACAGACTGCCAGCGCTACTCGTGTCTGACTCCAGCTGCTCTTCTTTTGTCTCTGGCACATAGATCCAGCGCAGTTTCTTCACTTTTATATGATCCTTAATAACCTGAAGGGAAAGCACTAGGGAAACTGACAGCTTTTTAACCTCAGCTTCATATTTGATATCTCAGAGCTTTTAGTTTTACAGTTATCTATAAACACATAGCAATTGTTACAAAACTTCACACACTGCATTGTAGTGTTTCTATGTTGTGCTTTTTGAACAGCTTAAGCACAGGATTACACCTGCCACACAATTCCTATATTCAGTCTTCCTGCTCACATTTCACTTTTTAAATGTAGTTTCTAATTATTCAGAAGATGAGAAGGTATTCCTTGAAATAGAAATCAAGTGAAAGAGTAGCTAAAATGGCACAACATCAGATCGCCTCTGTTTACACATAATCACCCATGAACTACAAACCACAAGGGGTAAGTGCAAAGCTCCATTTGCACACAGTCTAGCTCAGATTTGCAAGTATAGACAAATTTCCAGTTATCCACAAGAAAAATCAGTGCAAGCTCTTCTCTGAAAAAACGGTCCTAGGCCTGTTTGTAAAGGTCTAATCCAATGCCTGCTGAAGTCATTGAGTCTTTCTACTGATGTTAATGGCTTTGGAGTTTTGGGATTGCCTTGGCATCATATGGATGCATGTTTCTTTCAGTGACACACACAAGGTCTGATACTACCATTCTCATTTAGCTGCAAATTCAGTGAGAACACTTGCTGAACAAAGAGCATTAAGACTGATCTAACAAACCAGGCAAACAAAATAGTAAAATGTGAAAACAAAGCCTGTCTTCTCAACACCAGAAGTACTAATTGGATTTAGCGTGAACTACACAATTTTCAAATGAAAACCACCTGGAAAAAAATCAAGATCAGCTTGTTACTGCATGATTTAAATCAAAAGGAGTCTTACTGCTTCAGTTCAGAACACATGACCACATGCATCCAGGTTAGAGGGCAATCAGAGAATGCATTTAAGTCAGTCATGAATTTCCAGTTTTCTAGCATATTCTGAAATTGCATGTCTGTACACCTTGTGCACCAGATGTGTTTCAAGCAGTCCGTTCAGATACTAAAAGAAACGGCAAAAAACTTGAGCACGTGGGCAGCATGGCAGTGTCTGGTGTCCCCTAATACCCATCAGGCCCAGGGATCCAAACAGTCTCTTTTGTCTAATGCACATAGCATACAATGCTTAGCTCCTCTCAGCACACCTCCCAGCACAGAAACTGTCTCCTCCTTTTTGTGCCCACAAGAGGTTAAATACCAAATAGAAAAAAACAAAAGCATAAAAGCTATCTTTTTCCACAGATACATGCTGGTCCAATGTGCTTGTTTGGTGTGATATTTGTAGAGAAGAACTACCAAAAGTAGTGTGAATACAGGAAAATGAATGTATTTTTATGGCTTTTAAAACAGATTCAGTGAAAAAGAGCTAGACTTAACAGTTACTTTCTGAACTCATCCTCAAAAAAAACAGTCTCCCCTTCAGCAGACCAAAAGCTTGAATACTTGACAGAAAATCAAGTCAGGGACAGGAAAGATTTACAAGTTACGTACAAAGAAACAACAGAAAACGAGGGATTATGGCAGTTTTAGGACCTGCCTAAACTGCCAGCCTCCAGCTGGCAAACCTCATGGTTACTCTGTCAATTTCAGAGTGCCCTCGAGGGGATTGAGCTGACAGCATTTGAGAGGGTGCTGGTTAGCCAACATCTACATTTAATTAATCAACTGGTCCCAAAAGGACAAACTGTCAGAGCAAGTGGATTTGCTATATCCTGAAAAGCACGTTGCTGACATTTGAAAAGATACACCCAAAAGCCAGAAATTTACTGGACATAGATAGTAAATGCTTTCAGAAAGACAGAAATTGGATTAATACTAATGCTACGTGCTGTTTTTATGAAGCTTTGCCAGGAAGAAAAGATGCTGTGCTGGGTGCTCTAATGCCTCAACTCCCGGGAGACAGGGAGCCTGGCATAGAGAGACTTGCAGAAATACAAGGGGCAACAGAATCAGCTACCTTCAGAAGCTCAACACAGCTGTTCTCTTTTAGTTTCCAGAGTATGGTATGACTCACACAATACATCAGCAAAGTTTGTGCTGCAGGTAACCTGCGAAAACAAAAGATGGGCAGAGAGAAGCAATAAAAGATAAGGCAAGATAGTCCAGAGTGTCAGCGGGCCAATGAGAAGATGATCAGCTCCTCAGCCTCCAAAAACCTGATACACCGACTGGAATTAAAAATTATCTTCCCCCAAATGGGTAAATACTTCTATGTTGCACAGGGATAAAAGTATGCCTCTTAAGGTGGGACATGGGGTTGTAGTAGTTTTTTGGGTGGTGGGGTGTTCCTTTATTTCACTTATTCCGAGTACACCCAATAGCCTGTAATACCTCAGACTCTTAACACAAAATTCTCTGATAATCATGGGCCAGCATAACTTTCAAGAGTTAGTTGGGCAAACATGAAAAGGATACTTATTCTTCAGATTTGACAATAGTGAGCCCTCTGGACTATTTTACAACATGCTGTACAACCCTATGGACAAAGTGACTATCTCAAACTGCCCAGACTGAAATTCCAAAAAGCAGAGTCATACAAGTATGACACTAACGTAGCAGAAATAAAATGTCATGCAATAACTGCCTTTTTTATTGAAAACTCCTTTTCAAAAAGAAGCCTGTGTTGCATGCAATATACAGTAGAGCAGAATCCAGTTAAATAGATAACATATTTGAGAAGTATGCTTTCCTCACCTTCAGTACAGCTTCGCCAGTTCTCCAGCTGTTCTTTTGAGCCACTAGACTATACACAGAACTGGTCTCCCCCAAAAGCTGCAAACCATAAACCATATTACAGACAACTACCAGGATTTTTGGGACTGCTTCTCAAAGCGGTTAGATGCCTGCCATCTCCGGTGAAACTTGCCAACAAGTTCCACACAGCTCAGCATTATCATCTTCACCTTGGAAACTGTCCCATCTCAGAGCAATGCAGCTCTCACCTTGTGTCTCCAAGGATTTACAAGAAACCCATACCACTGTGCTGATGCTTTGATGCTGAAACCATCTATCTTTGATGCTGAAACCACTGAATGCCAAGAGAAGGGAAAGAAACAGCCTAGCTCCCTTGCACCAGACAGATCCTATCCAGCTGTGTCATTCTCACTTTATGTGAACACGCATTAATACTGCAGACTCAGATACACCAGGCTGACCAGATAAAAGAAAGGAAGATTCACCATGACATGGAAACTTATAGCAGTAGATAGAATAGTGAAACTGGAGCCATACAAATTAATTCTGACACTTGTCATGTACTATGCCCAGCCCTATCAAAGCCTGGAGAGTTTGTTTTCTGCAAGTGCTAAACATGGGAAATACTGGCTTCTTGCATTTTCACTCTGTACGAACAAAAAGCAGGTTCTTTCCTGTTAAAGCTCCTACCCAGTCTGAATCAAGACAATGTAAACTGAAATACAATATGAAAATTTATCCTACTATATCAGAATTGAAAGCAGACAACGAAATGGGTAACACACTTGCTGGTTTTTGCAGTTTGCTGTGCTCTGCAGTGATTAGTGATGTTTTGCCTGGGAGATTTGTTATTAAAACACTGACCTTGAGCTTAATCTGGTATTTGGGTTCTGTACTGAAGCCATTACTGTACTTCGGGTACCACTTCGTGGAGACAATTAGCAATTATAGTTCTTCCTCCGAGAGGCCTTTTGTGGAGGAAATACAGAAGGGCACCTTTGCTACCTTCTTCTGTGATGTTTTCTCCCTTGTTACAATAACCTCTCAGTATCTTGAACATCCTTGGGTAGTTAAAATACTTCTATTGGTATTTCTTAGGAATATTGCTTTGGTTTTGTCTAAGGTTAACAAGCGATTTAGGAATATGACCCAGGCTCCACGAGAGTATGGTCACAGGTGGCATGGCCTGTGGGAGAATTTGGGCAGGTATCTAGACAACTTCTAACCTCCAGTGATCTGGAACTTCCCTCCCAAACAACTACAGGATCCTGATGAAGTGATAGAATGCTTGAAAAAAAAAAAAAAATGCTGTGGCTATTCCAAAGAGGCACAACTTACCACACTGTGCAGGGCCCTGGCCAGCATCTACCAAACACTGCTCAGTATTATGCAGCACCCTCAGGGACAAGAGAGAGAAAACATACCAACAGACACTATGGCTAAACCAGACGCTATATTGGTCACCCACATAACTAAAAAGAAACAACGGAAGCAGAAGTCAGCTAGTAAGGGATGAAGAAGCTTCTCCTAAGAGGGAGCAGAAGAAAGAATCAGAAGCATCAGCCTGTTCTGCAGCAGAGCAGTCACAAGAACAGGAAGAGGAAGAGACTGAAATCATAAATGAGACAGAAACCACCCGATCCCTATCCCTAAGTGAGCTGCAAGATACGCAAACAGATTTTAGCCATCAACCAGGTGAGCTAATTCTCAGCTGGTTACTCTGATGCTGCG
>NW_008824400.1:8213-19454 GCF_000699105.1 Pygoscelis adeliae | reverse complement strand
ATCCAGTACACCTGGAATCGACTGCCCCAGGGGTGGAAACACAGTCCTACCATTTGTCATGGACAGACACAGACTGTACTGGAACAAGGTGAAGCTCCCAAACACCTGCAGCGTATTGATGACATCATTGTGTGGGGCAACACAGCGGAGGAGGCGTTTGAGAAGGGGAGAAGAATAATCCAGATTCTTTTGAAAGCTATTATTTTCCTTTTCATTACAAATTATTATTATTATTTTATTTCAATTATTAAACTGTTCTTATCTCAACCCATGAGTTTTCTCACTTTTACCCTTCCAATTCTCTTCCCCCCATCCCACTGGGCAGGGGGGAGTGAACAAGCAGCTGTGTGGTGCTTAGTTGCCGGCTGGGGTTAAACCACAACAATCAAGTACAAATTCCCTCTGCAAACAGCTGAATTTCAACTGAGTTTTGTTGATTACATGAGTATTAAGATTGAGACAAAAATGTGATTAATTCTGTTGAGTTTTTTTTTTTAAAGAAAATTTAAGTATCACAAAAAAACCACTGAAGTTTTACAGCCAAAACACATTAGTGACCTTTACTACACCCACGTCTATCTTAAATGCACCAATTCACAGCCTGATGGCAACATTAAATTGGAGAAACCAAACTCTGTCCCAGCTATACCATGGTATTTCCTTAGAACAAAGTTTGCACTTTCTTCTTTTTAATGCCTTTTAAAGGGATGCAAACTACAGTATTACAGGCTAAAAATACAAGTTAAGCAAGCAGATCATTTAGTCTGTCTTAGTTCTCCCTCTGTACACCTGGAATACTACTTGTTTCTTGCTTTTGCCATGCATCTCTTATTGGAAATCCCTCTCTGAAATTTTCACTGCTTCATTAAACATTAAACTTTTCACTACTAAGCGTTTAACATGACAGTTCTCCTACCTTACCTGAGGACTTTGGGTATTATTGGAATACAAATACATTTTAAAGCACAAATTGATGACAACACTTATCCTAACAGCTGCAGCAGGAGAAATGAGTTTAAGACAGTTACAAGTATTATTTACAAAGTGCATATTTAAAACAGTTTGCCAGGCCAGGTAAAAATGACACTATACCAATCAGGCACCAAACACCTTTAGGACAACTTCTGCAGAACTGGAAATATCTGAACTCCTGCTCACAAGTTATTACCCAAAAAAGCAGATGGCAACTGAAAGAGACTCTGGCTTTTCAGACAAGCTTCTCCTATTATTTACTTGATCCACCAGGAACAGTAAGTTACCCCTGCCATCAATACTTCCACCATTCTAAAGTATAACAAGGGTGATCTCTGACATTCAGTTTTGTTCAATGTTTCCAAGTAGTCTGCTAAGTTGCTAGACTAAGGAAAGAGGTAAACAATCTTCGTTTTTTCCCCAAGAAATCTTTTTATATTGAATGGAGTGACACAGAGTTACAGGGAAACCCACTATAACACTTCATAAATCCATTTTGCCCAAATAGTACTCGAGTATGTTCAGAATTTTGTACAGCACGGAACTAGATTAATTGGAAACCCAGACACTTTCCCATTACAAAGTAAGATAACACACAAAGGCGCCCAAATGATTTACAAGAGAAACATGAGAAAATGTACTGGTGAAACAAAATTGTAAGCTTACCATCTGCTTAGTGCTTTGCTTTACACCAACACAGGATTGATGTCTGGACTAGAAAACAAAGAGGGATATATCAAAACTAAATCTAGTCAGGAGAAAAAGAAAAGGTAAAAAAAACACCACAAAGACTTCATTGAGACATGCAGGGCTGCTTTTCAGAGTTCTCGTCAGAAGGAAGAATTCACTGTCCCAGCATCCTTTCCCGCATCCTGTCCCTACCCCTCATCCACATGTCAGTCTCTGAACAGCACTAAGAGCTCAGTCACACCATCTCCAGACAAGCAGAAGGACACAAACAAGCAGGTCCCCATGGGAACTCATCTGCACAGTGCAGGTCTGCAGCTGCCAAGCACACCACAACTGCTTTAGCTCCCAGCCTCGGCAATCAATTGGACGCAACTGGAGCAGTGTCCTGCAACTGCTCTCTGCATCTCGGCAACTACAGTATCAAAGGAACAGGGTGCAAAGTCAAGTCTGTATCAAGTTAAAACACCATTGTTTTCATCCCTATCTGTGTATCAAGAGGAGGCATCAGAGCAGCTGAGAAGCCACCGCCAAATACAGTCAAGCCAGACAGAGCCGCTGGAATGCACTTAACCAGCTCAGATGTATGGAATTAAATATATTTTCAGGTAACAATCATGCAAGGCAGAAGGGAATCTTGCCTAGACAACACTCCTGATTTCTTTTATTTAAGAAAAAAGAACTTCATGATCAGAGAAAATTTAATCAAAGGAAAAAAGCCATTAAGGCAACACAAGCGAATCCAGAAGCCAGTAAAGGATAACTAAATAAGAACAGAATAGAAATCTCTTAATTGTGCTTTGTCTCCTCTCTAAAAGAACATTTTACGGCCATGAGGCCGTAAATCCTGAGGGTTAACTTTTTGCCCTTGCACAGGCCTGAAATTCCCACTAGCCCCAAGTTAAACATACGTACCCAAAGGTGGGATGTACAAGTAATTTTAAGACAGCTAATAACATGCACCTTGAGACTGTCTTTTCAGAACTGGTTCCAACAGGTGTTTCATTACACTCTGGCAAAGCTTAAAGCAACTAAAAATAGAAGAGGCCATCCAAGTAATACTATGCACATTTTGTTGCTCTTCAGCAGAATTGACACTGGCCTTGCTCTTTATTGCCCTGTCTAGTAGATGGCAAAACTAGGGAGTACTCCTTCAGCATTACCAATGGCAAATACACTGTGTAAAAGGGAGGGGTCCAGCATTATTCATTGCCATAGTTAAATAGAAAAAGCTTCCAAACCCAGCTCAGAGTAAATTCTTTCAGCCCTTTTACTGATGCCTCCATTTTTCAAGAATAAGTCTAATACATCTCATTTATCAAATAGGTCTAGTTCACAGAAGTGCCATGAGAAGCTTTACCTTGCTGACTTAATGGAAAGTTGAATTTTTTCTGTGTAAACAAAGCTAATGTTTTTATGAGTACATTCTAAAAAGTTTTAGGGTCAGTGGAGCTCTCGATTACAACTACTTGCTTTACTCAATACTTACATTACTATTTAGCATAAGGCATTTTTTTTGGGGGGGGGGAAATATGTTGTCTATGTGTATTTCTGTTGCACAGGAATCAGGTGTTTCTTTTTCCTCAGCCATAGAAAGACATTCTTTTCCACAACCCTAACAAAATATTAAAGCATTACCCAACATCTAGCTTCTCACTCACTTCTTCCATATTGCCTTAAGTTTATCACATCTTGTATCTTTAACACATCAACTGTAGGGTACTTGTTCCTCAGCCAATTGACTAGGAATTCCTCAGAATGCAATATGATATTTCATTTGATTGCATTTCTTTAATACAAAACCTAGTCCCATCTAACCCAACACCCATTTTTTACATGGTAAGGATAAACACTGAAAAAATTCAAAAGCACTTTAGATGTGTGTGTTGGTGGGTGTTACTTTATGTGACCCCCAGCAAGTGAACTTAAACCAGAACCTTTGCAAGTGAGCTTTATTCAATGGACAGGATTAACTCTTGCAGTCATTCATAGCAAAACAGGTTTAAAACTTCTTGCTGATTCCTGAAAGCAAATTAAGTATTTTAATGCTATTCAGGTATAGATTTTTTCAGTAGTAAGGTTGGCAAGATTTAAACAAACCAATCATTGCTCATCTACAATAGCCTAACCACCTCAAAGAACATACCCCATTTCTACCAATCATTACATATAAACGTAACTATTTACATTTTTCAGACAAGACTTTAAGATCTTGCAGATATTGTAGGACTGAGAGCAGGACAAATAAAAGGACATTGTTATCTTACAGGTTAAGGAGCCAAGTGCAGAGAGAATAGCTGTCACAATGATATCCTGACACACCGAAGTTAAAGCCTCACCCTTTTCCAACCAGTGTAATCGCTATGTGAACTGTAAGATACTTACGCAAGTCCTCACCAAACTCCTGGATCTACATCCATACAAAGCACTGGGTATGTAAGACACATTTACTGTATGACCCCGCAGGTAACCGTCCAAAATGCACAGTTAAGCAATAACTGAACAACTGCAAATATAGCTGTTATCTCAGGATTAAAGAAGAGTTTGGAGTTCACACTCTGCTCAGGATACACGCATATTTGTTAAGTTTGTTTTCTGTCATTACAAATCAATCTAATTACTTCAAGTTTAGCAAGTAGAACTCTCAGAAAGCATTGCTGAATTTCAGAGCCAGCAGATGGCTGATGAAGCTGATCTGATATTGGCAGAACTGAAACTATGAGCTTCTTTTCTAATCTCTAACCCTTTTTCAGCTACAGCTTTTGGAACAGAAGATGGCTTGCTGCAAAGAAAATCACCTTTCCTTCTAACAGAAAAAAAGCCTTTACACAATGTTTTCAGCAAAACTGAGATTTGGAGTTTCATAGCTGTCACATTTCAGTAACACCAAACAAATATCATTCACAAAATATAGAAATAGTTATTCAATAGTTAACTAGCCATCTTGGAGGATATTTTAAAATTATTTTCTCATTTTGTATGAACTCTTAAATTATTTAAGAATAGACTCATTATGGACATTTGGTAAGAATAACTGAAGAAGGAGGCTTACAAAAAAGTTGAGTACCATACGTATATAATGATACACCACACAAGCACACAAGTATATTGGAAGTACATTATCAAAGTCAAGCGCTCAAAAATTAAAGAACGAGCTTGTGCCACACTTGGTTTATGCTTATTTTTAAATAATTGAATTGCACAGGGTTTTTTTCACCAGTCTCTCTTGAAGCATGATGGACAATCCACGAATGAATTTAATTTTTTTTTCTCCTTTTTCTGTGCACCATTAGGGGCAGGCTGACATAACCTTGGCTACAAACATAATGAAGACTGAACAGCAATGGAGTCAAGGTTATTTCAGCCTAAATGAGCTCAGCGCAGCAAAGTTGCAAGCAATTGAAAACATCCACTCAGAACAGGAAGCATGCACGCCATTTATAGACAACAGCACCAAAGCACCAGTTGTAAGTATGTTATTTATACCTTTGCTTGTTTATAAAGACACACTTTTATATGTAGACTCAAAGGAAGACATTTGTACACAAAGTAACTTTATATACATAACCAATTCAATTGAAACCAAACAGGTAGTGAAGCAAGTGTTCAATGTTTAAACACTACCTTGTTACACATTTCTATGACTGACATGGGTAAAAGCATGATTTTTAGCTTTACTGTAATCTTTTAACTCTGTATCTCTTGGGATTACCAGTTACATCACCTTCCCAGTTACAACTACCACTCCTTTAGGTACAGTTTAGTTAATTGGCTTTTACCTGTGTAAACGCCTCTATTAGATCTTAATTAAAATGGCGGTAGGATCCTGTTAGTTATTAATAGCACATCTGTCATGGTTTAACCCCAGCTGGCAGCTAAACACCACACAGCCACTCACTCACCCACCCCTGGTGGGATGAGGGAGAGAATCGGAAGGGCAAAAGTGAGAAAACTCGTGGGTTGAGATAAAAACAGTGTAATACATAAAGCAAAAGCCGTGCACACAAACAAAGCAAAACAAGGAATTAATTCACTACTTCCCACCAGCAGGCAGGTGTTCAGCCATCTCCAGGAAAGCAGGGCTACATCACGCCTAACAGTTACTTGGAAAGACAAACACCATCACTCCGAATGTCCTCTCTTCTTTCTTCTGCCCCCAGCTTTTATTGCTGAGCATGACATCATATGGTACGAAATATCCCTTTGGTCAGTTGGGGGTCAGCTGTCCCAGCCGTGTCCCCTCCCAACTTCTTGTGCACCCTCAGCCTACTCGCTGGTGGGGTGGTGTGAGAAGCAGAAAAGGCCTTGACTCTGTGTAAGCGCTGCTCAGCAATAACTAAAACATCCCTGTATTATCAACACTGTTTCCAGCACAAATCCAAAACATAGCCCTATATTAACTACTATGAAGAAAATTAACTCTATCCTAGCAAAACCAGCACATCTCTCTCCTCCCTTGACAATGTCATTTAACACATCTCCTTGCAGACTATTTTGTCTTTCCAGCTTCAAAACCATTGATACATTGTCAATTAGTGTGCACCTCATTCCTTGTTCTTCAGTAAGTGAACTTGACTATTGGCAGGAAAAGCTTTCCAGTGAGGAAGCATTTAAGATACTACCAAGTGAAGTATACCAAAGCAGATATCTCAAGTCTTCTGTGAATAAAATAAACCTCAGCCTTCAACAAACCATGTACTGAAGGAATTTTGTGACCAATTGAACAAGGACTAAACAGTGCCTAGGGATGAGATTTCCTCAAGTTCTTTGCGTTTCATGGCAGCACACGTTTTACCTAGTGAAAAGTAATTATTATTGCTTCCTAGAGCAAAGAGCCCCCAAATAATTCATCACATTATTGGAGGTTTCAGCCTTGTAAAATTAAGATCTCAAGGCATAAGACTTGAATGGGTATTGACGATGCTTTATAAAGTTCATCAATAAAGCCTCTACCCTAGTGCTGCCTGCAAAATATGTCAGTCTTCATTACCAAAGGACAACTGTAAAGTTTTCCAATGCACAAGTGAGAAGTACGAAGACAGCCCACCTTCCACCTACTCCTGTACACTCTGAGTTTGAGCGTAATATTTGGTAGACCTGCAGAGTACTTTGTACCAAATCTGACAAAGTCCTCTAACAATGGTGCGTTTCACTCAAGAGGGACTAAAGTTTGAGTGAGACAAGATCCCTAGCATTTGATATGGTGAAATGGCTTCACCAATTCATCTTTGATCCTGCAAGCACCAGATGTTCAGCAGCTAGGCATCGTGATGGTATCACTGACCCTTTGTATAGGCTGCAAACAAAACCAGGACTCGCTCCCTAAAAAGCAGTACCTAGCTAGAGTGGATTCTTTACTGCTAGCATTCTGTAAATGTATGTTTAGAATTAAGTGCTGTAACAGGATCTCATTTCAACTGGAAATTACAAGCAGTGTTTAAGATAAGAGAAAGGTAAATTAAGCAATGACAGGAAGGATGTTTAAGGAAAACTGGCTAGGAAGATTACGAAGACACGGAACAAATTACTTCTCTCACTAGAGTAATGGAGAAGTCTAAATTGGAATCAGTACACATTATTTCAGTAACAAATTGAGAACAGTACAGGCCTGTGTCCTAATGCCTTATGAAATTATGTGACAGGCATTCATACATAATTAATAAAAATGATAAAAATTATTTATTATTTGAGTTAGGCATCCACAAATTTTAAATGCAACCTTATCCAATTGGTTCTATGCATCACTCATCCGGTCAGGAATGAACACAGCACACCAGAATCTTTTAACCAAAAGCATGTCTGCTTCTTCAGTTTAGGCAATACAGTTCGAAATATTCCAATTAAATTGTCTTTTCAGAGTTAAAAAGTACTGCTAAGGCTGCAAATACTCCTTGGGCACGGCACAAGCATGGTCCCTCTCTGAGAAGCTTGAATGCAATTCCTGTGACCCTCTGCATACTTTAGAGAGAAACACTACATTTAAGAAGTACATTTTTTCCTGTTGGAACTCCAGTTGCCACTATGCCCACTGAATACTATTTCTTTCACAACTTGAATGCATTTGTAACACTTGCGTGTTTTGAAAATGCAAATCAGACTACAGAGGGAACTCCAGCATAACATGAAATACTTGAAAATCTTCTCTGTACTATCCCACGTTTGAGTGTCTAAATTAAAGAAGAAACTTCAGCTTATCTGGCCCACTCCAGTTGAACTGGTCAGTGCTCTACACTAATACCAAATATTCTGTATTTAGGAGCTGTTTTGAAGACTTGCTTATCCAAGTAAAATAGCTTGCAAGTATGCTGTATATATTACTAGAGACAGGCAATTTAGACTAGAAGACACAGCTAAGGACCACCTAGCCAAGCAGATAAGACCCAGACTAAAACTCTCCAGTGTAATTATCTATCCAATCCCTCAAAACCAGCATGAGCTCACACAACTCAGTCACATGCCTTCTTTAAAACAACAGCACATTTGTAATCTTCAAGTGAATAGTTTTTACCAGAACATTCACCCAATGTTCGCATAATAGCTTGTTTTCCAACAAATGCTTTGTAAGTTGGAAGGTATCCTTCCCATTTATTCACATTTCTTCCTACAGTCAAGTGAGGTTTAGTTTTATACCCCCTCTGTTTTATTCCTTAAATTGATTTGACCAAGTATTAACCTTTTCTGAGCATTTAGTGGGATGAAAAATGACTGATATCTCTTACCCCAGCTTATACCATCCAAAGACCCCCCTCACGGTCACAACTTAGGGAGGGTACAGGGCTTAAATTTCTTTGCCCTTTTCCCACTTGCAGCCCGGGCAGTAATATTCATTGCCTCTGTACCAAAAAAGCATCCAAGTGGCTTGAGCATTTCAGTTCTTTGCATTTGACTGTTTTAAAAGTCTGGTTGTTGTTTCTGTGCATGCCCCCCATCCCATTACCTAGGAAGGAGAAGTAGCTCAGGGAACCAGAGGAACAGGTTTTTATCCCCAGCGTGAGCCTCAGGGACTGCTGTATCAGTCTGTCTGAGGCATCACGGTTGGGGGCGTGACGGCAGCAAATCAACAGACGCTGGAGAGAGATTTTTTAAAAGAAATAAGGTGACACAGAGCAGAGCACTTAGATAAGAGACACTGCATGATATTATCACCCTGCCCTCCAGAGTGCAAAGTAATTAGACATGAAGTGGGGAAGGTAAGGAGGCATGCTGGAATATTAGAAGTCGATAGCAGATTTTTGTAGAGCCCTGGAGGATCCATCTTTGCTCTGTACAGGAGCATAACTCTGCACCCGTTGCCACCCCTGCCAGCAGGCATTGCTGTTGCACTTCGCTGCAAGCAGCATGAAATACTTAGTAGGCTGGATGGACTGTTCTGTCAATGTGTCAGGTGAGCTCAGTTCCTTTGGCTGCCTTATTTGCCTCTTTAAAGCAATCACTTCAACACTTGGTTTCTTTAATTCAGACCCCTCTAAATATCTCCTGGCCTGCATGCCATTTTCACCTAGCAACACAGCTGAAATACAGTGCTTGGAGAAATCTAGCTGTCATCTTGCTTTGATGTCAAAAGGCATTTGTAACTTGAACCCCCTGATTGTTCTGGCATCAAGATTCAAGGCAAGAAATATGCCTCGACTTTAACAAGCAAGATACCTGCCAAATACCTTTGAACAGTGATACATGGCTGCCTGTGACTGACATCTTTTTCTGTTAAAACCAGTGCACAGTTCCCTTGTGAAGAGCCATTGGTAGTGCAAAATGTACCTCAGGTTTCCCTGCACCAAGTCTTCAGAAAACAGTGTCTTAGTCTGACTTGCATGTGCAGCAGCCTGTTGTCATCCTAACCTCTTGCCCTTATGAAAGTGACTGCCTGTAGCAGCAGCAGAACTGCTGCTGCCCAAAGGAGAAATCAATGAGGTCTCCAGGCTGACTGTGTCCAGTGCAGAGTTGATGACCTTGGCAGCCTATACATAGGGCAAATGTAACATGAGGACTCACAGGGTGTAGCAATTTCCGCAACAGCTGTATTTCCCAGCCTAGCTAGACAGAGTAAGAGGCAAGATAAAGGGGCCTATCTGGGTCCCGTGAGAGGCAGAATTACTGTGGATTATGCAGTGGCTGTTTTGCTCTGTCTTTGGCAGAGTTAATTCCCAGAGTTGGGAGATAGGCATATTTACATGACATGATTACTGCTGCTTACAGAGCAAAGGCACTGTAAAGCAGCAGTTAGGAACAAGGATGGCCTATCAAGATGGTAGGAATAACATGGAGAGCATAAAGCATTAGACAGGCAGGGCTTGCAACTAACCTTGTATCAATCAGCAGTAAAAAGGCTGGCTGATAAATAGCACGCTTGTGCTATGGTATCTTCTAAGCTTAGCCAGAGTAGGTCTGGAAACTGGAACTGACATGCGGAATCAAACTTCACAACTCAAGAGAGTTATAAAGCAGGTATGTTTATTACGGCGCCGGGTGCAAGGGGGATAGCTCCTCCTAGCTTGCACACTGTATGTTGCATCAACTGTCCCTTATATGGTTCTGCAGTGTACATATTCATTGCCATAGGCTGGGTTAGTACAACTAGTTCTAAGAAAAGGCAGGATATTTTAATTATTTCCAAGAACCTATTATCATAGACTCCCTCCTCCTGGCGCACGCGTACTGCCATCTGGTGGTCGTCTATTATGCTTGCAACAGCATCTATGCTATCGGAGTTGCTAGCTACAATAGTTTATGCTAACAATTACCCATTTGTTCCCTAACTCAAGTCCCCCCTTTTTCTTTCCCATTTGCAAATTCTTTTGCTATATAGCACCATCCCCTTTGAGGGTTTTAGTAAAATATTTTCCACTTTCAATATTCTGCCTCAGTTTATGTTTCTTCCATTCTTCATAAGTGTTCCCAGTTCGTTTATACATCCACATAAAGCATTGCAATATATAACAAATTAACATTCCTAAAATAATAAGCATGATTACTGCCATAAAGAGCTGCTTGAGCCATGTAAAATTGGGTAACCAAGAAGTAAGCTTTTCCCAGAGTTCAGAGAAACCCCAAGAAGTACCATCTTGCGATACTTGATGTAATAACTGTGCCTGCTGCCAAATTTGTTTTATATCTGTTTCAATTCTTTTACTTTGATCGATATAGGAACAGCAACTACCATTGATCACAGCACACATACCTCTCTGACTGGCAAATAGAACATCTAAGGCCATTCTATTTTGAGCAGAGAATTGTCGTAAGCTCTCTATTTCCCGTTGTTGGGACAGTAGAGCATCTCCTGTTGCATTTAAGGCCAATTCCACTGTTGCTGATACATTTAAGATAGCCTTTTCAAGTTCACTTACTCCTAACCACGGAAAAATCCATCGAACAAAACTGTGAAAGCCAGTAGGCCTCTCTATCATCGGGTTATTTCGTTTTACTCGTATCCAGGGACTTCTCAAAACTCCTGTAGGTATCTCGGTTTGGTTGATGATTTTATACTGTGACATGAGGTACCCAAGAGTACAGGTTCCTTGCCAAGATCTAGGTAATATCTTTCGTGCACGTCCATCTCCACATAACCACCAGATCCCTTGAGGG
>NW_008824400.1:1282-1960 GCF_000699105.1 Pygoscelis adeliae | reverse complement strand
CTTGCACACTGTATGTTGCATCAACTGTCCCTTATATGGTTCTGCAGTGTACATATTCATTACCATAGGCTGGGTTAGTATAACTAGTTCTAAGAAAAGGCGGGATATTTTAATTATTTCTAAGAATCTATTATCATAGGGTCCCTCCTCCTGGCGCACGCGTACTGCCATCTGGTGGTTGTCTATTGGGGTCTTTTGGAGGAAGATTCACAGTCTTCTTCACCGAGTACCTTCACCTTTGGCCCAGAATGTTGAGTACCTTTGGCCCAGAATGCTGAGTTGGCTGAGCTTCAGACTGCAAGGCTGGCTTCAACCAGATGGTCGCTGAGTGTATACATTCAAGTTTCTGTTATCTACCCAATTTTTGTAACTTCCGCTGACAATAGGGTTGCAGTGTCTTTGCCAAACATTCTATTATGCTTGCAACAGCATCTATGCTATCGGAGTTGCTAGCTACAATAGTTTGTAATAATTTGTTCCCTAATTCAGAACATAATAGTAATGCTGTAGTAAAAGCACTGTTAGCAGAATTGAATTATTGCTTTTCTGTGGTCGCAAACTTGGCCAAAAATCAAGGGTGATATTTTGGCCTATGTTCAAATCAAGTGAAACACTGATTTTTTTTTTTTAAGAAGTTAAAATAATCAAAATTGAAATGCAAGGGGGAGAAAAGGCAAG
>NW_008824400.1:0-1257 GCF_000699105.1 Pygoscelis adeliae | reverse complement strand
CACCCTTCTGGGGAGATGGGGAAGAGACAGTGACTGGAATTAGATCTGGCTCTACAGACATGAGGTCCTCATCTCACAACACCATAACAGTCACCCCCAGTGAAAAAAAAGAAAGTTTCCCTTCCCACTAACAAAGAGTGTAAGCCTGCGAAGGGCTCTAACAGCTGCCAGACCTTAACCTGGGAAGTCTGTGGATGCTCTGGGGAGGAAAGGGAAAGGATTTCTTGACAAGGAGATTGACACACTCCAAGGGAAGCATCTGTGGAGTCAGAAGTATCTGCACTGGGGACTTGTGTTGTAAGCATCAGCTTTCAAAGGACTGAAGCAAAGGCTGTGTCAGTGACAGCAGCAGGCATTGTAGCTCTTTGGATAAATAGTATCATGGCAGCCCAGCATGCAACAAAACCCCAAAACACTTACCTAGTACATAAAAAAAAATTTCTAAGCATGCTATGCAAATCTGCACAGTATTGCTAAGCTACAATCAAGTGCTAGTAAGTGAAATAGTGACAGCTAACACAGAGGGGAACCTGAGTTTTATAAGGGCTTGTGGCATGATTTTTTGAAAACGATAAAACTTTACAGGAGCATAAATTATGTAAATCCATATTCTTATAGGTTTTGCGTATCAGCCTAACTTCCAACATGCATCAAATGGGAAATAAAACTATCACTCTGTGTAGGCCCTATATACTAGAGACAGTTTGCAAAAAAAAAGTGGTTTGAGATGGAGGAAAATAAAATACTGCACAGAGAATATTTCCTGCCTTGTTTATTAGCATAGCTGCAGCTCCTATGTGTTGTATTTTACCCTATGCTATCAGCATTTTGGAAAGTGTTTGTGAAAGATGAATATGCTTTAAGCACAAGTTCAGTTCAATAAACCATTTAATATGCTGTGGGAGTCCAGTGACAAGCAGGTGGCGTTCCCAATTAAAGGTTTAATTGCACTTTATTTCATGTTTATTTTGACAGCACCTGCAGTGTGAACAGAGCAGTACACCACACAAATGCAGAGTAAATCCTAGTTCCTGTTCTAGAGAAAAGACAAAATAAAAGACCTAGTATAACTGATGAAAAGATCAATAAAAGCTGGCTCTGGAGGAAGTTGGTATATGGAGTACAAAAAAGTTTTGTGCGTACGTGCGTGTGCTATGTGTCACAGAATTGAAAACTTTCATTATTGTTGATTAGTATAGGCAGAGAGGCCAAAATGAGTCTCAGGAAAGCATGAAATTAAGTGAAGGTAGCAATGAT
>NW_008824399.1:76495-76883 GCF_000699105.1 Pygoscelis adeliae | reverse complement strand
GGGGGATGCCCTGGTATTCGCCCTCGTAGATCTCGTCCTCCTCGTCGTGACCCTCGGTGGCATCGCTGGAAGCCCCCTCCTCTTCGTTGGCCCCCTCGCCCCCCCGGTAGTAGCCGTCCTGGGGCGGGTAGTCTTCATCATCCTCCTCTTCCTCGAAGCGGGAGTAGGAGCGCTTGGTGTACTCGTCCTGCACGCGGTCCATGCCCTTGCTCACCTTCTTGGCCGCGTGTTTCTTCACCTCCTTGGCGATGTCCTTGGCGCCCCGGATGAACGCCGTCCGGTCTCGGAAGCTCTCATCCATGGTGCCGGTGGGATTGGCCGGGACACCGGGATGGGGAGGGGGGGGGTGTCTCTGTGTCGGGGGCTGCGCCCTCACACCCGGGGACCA
>NW_008824399.1:70604-72824 GCF_000699105.1 Pygoscelis adeliae | reverse complement strand
GCTCTCGTGGTTGCGAAAACACGCCGCTGGCCCTGCCGGCCCCTTCCTGGCATTAGCCCGAGCAGTCACCGCCAGCCCTAGACAAGGTTATCGGACTCTGGATCCGTTTCCTCCTGCCATGCGTCCGAGCGGAGCCAGTGATCGATGCAGCCCTGCGTCACCGCACACCCCGAAACCCCCCGGGAGGTCCCACGCTAGGGCTCATCTGGGTCCGTGTCGTCCCCCCCCGCCGCAGCCCCCAGCCTTTTTGCATTATGGCAAGAACATGGCGACAAGGGAGAAGAGTTTTAAATCGCCTGTGTCCAAGGTCATCTTCCAACACCCCCCCGCTTGCCACCCCCGGAGAGCTGTGGCGCTCCCCCTCCCCAAAACCTGCCGGTACCACCACGATAAATATCTATCCCTGCGATGAAATCCCAATCCCCATCGGCAGAGATTCCCCGGCCGTACGACGGCGCGGGAGGGATGACAAGAGGCTATTAAACACGCACATAAAAAGACAGAGCAAGGCTGGAGGCAAGGTTTTCCAGGACAAAATGGCCACACCAAGTGGAAAGGAGAAGCCGAACCCCTAATCCATCAGACGGCGGCTCCAAGGATGCTAATTAAAAGCAGCGGGGAGAGGAGGGGGATCTGCCTCATAAAAGGCATTTCTTTCTCTCCTTACCTGTTTCAGCCCTCGCTCCTCTCCAGCCCTCCTTTCGGCGTCTGCCTCCTGCGCTGCGAGGAAGGATGCTCCGGCAGGGATACGGCGAGAAAACAGCTCACGGGTACCAGACCCAGCGTTAACGCCGCAGCCTCCGACACACACGCTGAGCATTGGGAGAGTCCATTGCAACAGCCCGGGGAAGGGAGGTGGCGGGGAGCGTGAGGATTTGGCGGCGCTCAGACCCTCTATGGCAACCTCTCCGCCTGCCGCCCACCGCAGCCGCAGGCAGCGCGGCGGATGGAAACGCAGCCTGGCAAATCTGAGTCACGGCCTCCTCGGGGGTGAATTTTGATTTCTTCGGATCAAATCGTCTCCGCCTGGGCTGGCCAGACCCGGCCCCTCCCTTGTGACAGGGCACAAATGCCTTCGACATCTTTTTGGGGGGGTGCGAGGAAGAAGGCGGTTATTGCAGGGAGGCAAACCGAGGTCCGGGGTACCCAAACCGAACCCGATTTGCCCCGGGTCGCTCACCGACGGTGGGAAATGGGGGACCTTGAGTGCTCCAGCCCAGCTCCCTCCCGGGGAACGTGGGGCGCTCCCGGTACCCGGGCTGCTCCGGCCGGGACTGGGTTCGGAGCTGGGGGGGGGATCCTCACACTGAGCAGGGCTGGGAGCACTGGCACAGGCAGGACCTTCCCCGAGCCCCCTCCTCTTGCATCCCACATGCAATGAGTCGAGCTGGTCTCAGCTTCCAGGGCATGAGCCCCAAAGCCACGCGATCCATCGGCAGAATGGGGTACGGGGCCAGGCTTCCCGTGCCCGGGTTGTGCCGAGCTCGCAGGAGCTCAGGCACGAACCAGACCCCAGCGGTAGGCCATTCTTAAACAAGAGGAGGAAGAGGAAAGCGGAGGAAGAGGAGGCCGAAATAAGCACAGCGAGGGTAGGAACGAGAGCCCGGACTGACACGTTAACAGCCACGCCAGCGGGAATTCAGCTCAGACTGGGCAAACAGGGTCGGGGACCAGTCCACACCAGCGGTACCAGCGCGGGGAAGGATTTCGGAAACTGGAAGCTGAGAAATAATTGAGATCCTGTTGGAAATAACCCCAAAGGGGGAATGCAGCTGAGCTATCGGGGTCTTTAACCCAGCCGAAAGAGGCTGGGCTGGGCCAGGGCTGCAGGAGGCTGCGGGGCTAATCGCGCGCCGAAGAAGCCCCAGCGCGGAGTCCATTGGCCTGGGCCGGACTGGTGAGCGCTCCTTCCTCGGGGCCGCCGAGTCCCGTCAAGCTATGACTCATGTGTCACATTGTCATCGGCAAATCTCCGCGTCCCCTTTCCCTTCTGTCTCCATGTCCGAGCATCCGTGAGCTCGCGTTCAGCCCTAAGGCTTCCATGCGCATAACCGGAGTAAAACGCATCGCAGCGGGGACAGGGGAACGGCTCTTTCCTGGCCCGAGGGCCTTGGATCACGTCACGTTTGCCAGGGCCTAAAAACCAGGCGCGACGGGATAAAACCAGGCGCGACGGGATAAAACCAGGGGTGGGTCCATCCGCGGCAGGGAGATCGGCTG
>NW_008824399.1:66883-70558 GCF_000699105.1 Pygoscelis adeliae | reverse complement strand
GCCCCGGGTGGGTGCCGGTGGCTTCCTCGAGCGAAGAGCACAGAAATGCCACCCCGGGGCTCGCCGGCTACATACAGGAGGCACCGGTTTCTTTGGACTCTCGAGACGTCAAAGCATCTCGGATCTCAGCGTCACGGTCGTCACAAGCTGCAGATAACCTCCGTCCCCACAAGCACACGTCCCGCCCCTCCCGTACCTAAATCTACCCATTCCGGTGGCCCAAGCTGGACTCTTCCCAAATTTCTGACTGCAAACGATCGGGAGGGGGTTACCGATCTTGTTGCTCCTTCCCCAGCCAGTCCGGGCCACGGGTATTCCCCGCCCCGACAGCCCCCTGAAGGGAGAAGAGGAGGCATCTGGGGTTTTTTTTGCTATTAAAGTATTATTAAAATATTATTAAAACATGCTATTGTTCCCTCCCTGCACACACATACCGCAGAGGCTTTCGGAAGTCTGAACCAGACCGGCTAAGGCTGCTGTGAAATTGAACCCAAAGCCGCACAGCAAACGGCACGTAATTTACGGGCTACGACTGTCCTGGGGCTGGAGCTGCTGCGGAGACCGGCGCATTTTGCCTTTGGAGAAAAGCATCCAGGGAGCAGCGGGAAGAAAGCGGGATTGGGGAAGCGGATGAAGATGTCGCCGAGCACAGCCTCCGTGCAGATTGGGATGAAGGAGGAGGCAGCGTGTTCCCATTTCTACGTCTCACCGCGAGCTCCAGGCTGACTCGGAGGGTCCAACGCTGTCCGGGGCAGGAGAAGGGCTTCGCGTGTCTCAGCCTTTCAACACAAACGCCTTCAGCAGCAGCTTAATCCAACTCGCCGTGACGCAGCGGACGCACACCTCTCCATCATCTCCGTGGCAGCTCAGAGGGCTGCACGCTTCCCGCCTAGCAGGAGCTCGGACACGCGAACTAACAAGGTCACCCAGCCAGAGTCGCGGCGAGTCCACAGAGACCAAGACGTCTCGCTTCTGGCACGCGTTTAGACCCGATCGATGGATGGCGATTTGCCTCTCCCTTGGCATAATTATTTCCACTCCAGGAATGCTTTTAATTGCTGTAGCTATCATGGCTTTTTTTTCATGGGACCGTTTGACTTGGGTCAAACCTCGGCACCAAAATCTTCCATCACCTGCTCTCCGGCCCAGCATTAAGACTGACACCCCGCATACAGTTAAAGCGCCCGTTTGATGCTCCCGAAAACGGAGTCCAGCTCAGCCCTCTCCAGCTGGCTCCCCGTCCCCCACAAATTAAACCCCACAGCACTGTGGCTGCTTTAGGATTTGTGCAGCTTCAGCGGTGCTTTCCTCTGCTGCGTTACGAAGTCCTTCCCTAAACCCATCACCTGCGGCAGGGGGTTTAAGCGTCTACCTCGGCCCACACCTCGTGAAAGGCGAGAGCATCACGGCCTTGAACCGCATCCAGGCGTACCCAAACACTCCGGCACGCAGACGACCGCAGCAGAGAAAGGCAAACTACAACCCCATGCACGGGAAGATCAGCACCAACATTAGGTATGTTTTAAACGGACTCGCCAGGCATCTCTTCAGAAAAACACCTACAGCCCAGCTGCTGTCTGCTCAGGGGCAGCCAGTGGAGCCCCTCGCAGCTTCTGGCTTCTTAACCAGCAACGATTTACTGCTAATTTACACCTGAGCCGTTTTCTCCTCCCGCTTCAGCTCCGCTCCTTAAAGCGGCCGCTGTGAAACCGCTTCTCTCATTTTCCTCCTGGCGCAGGTGGAGGAACTGGAGCCAAACAGCGCCATGACTTCACCCCATCACTTCGTCCATCAGCCACAGCCGGTACAGAGGGGCCCGGGAGTCCTGCTTCCCCATCATCTCCCCGCATCGAGACCCGGGAGTCCTGCTTCCCCATCATCTCCCCGCAGCGAGACCCGGGAGTCCTGCTTCCCCATCATCTCCCCGCAGCGAGACCCGGGAGTCCTGCTTCCCCATCATCTCCCCGCAGCGAGACCCGGGAGTCCTGCTTCCCCATCATCTCCCCGCAGCGAGACCCGGGAGTCCTGCTTCCCCATCATCTCCCCGCAGCGAGCCTCAGTGGGAGCCTGGACCGATGCAATGGTGCCGGGCTCTGGAGCGGCCCAGACCAGAGGCAGCCAAGGCCCGTGGGCTGTTTAACGAAATCACAGAGGTTCGGTGAGCACCCCGGTGCCTCCAAGTCCGCTGGAAGACCCTGTGCAAGTTACATTTCCTCCTCCGGACTTCAGTGTCCCCTGTATAAACTTGGGAACCTTCACCCCAGCTGAGCACCTGGGGTTAACGTCAAGGCTGAGCGCATCAACACCCCATTTCAGCGGGAGCACTGGGTGCTCGGCCTGGTCAGGATCAGTCCCCCGTAACCGTGGAGCTAGATGCTTTGACCCAGGGGCAGTCCGGGAAACCGTTCACGACACAGCAAGCCCCAAACCTCCTCCAACAGTGCTGAACTGTCCCCAGGAA
The DNA here is from genome assembly GCF_000699105.1 of Pygoscelis adeliae. Taxonomy (NCBI): domain Eukaryota; kingdom Metazoa; phylum Chordata; class Aves; order Sphenisciformes; family Spheniscidae; genus Pygoscelis; species Pygoscelis adeliae. The sequence continues at coordinate 68,097 of NW_008824399.1, read as the reverse complement.
GGCTGGATTTGAGCAGGGATGTCTCCTCAAGGAGCAGCACGAGAATCTACATCAGTGGTAAAAGCTAAGGGCAGCCTAGACGTGACTTTTATTACAGCCTCTGATAAAGTATAATTATAGAGCAGTTGGAGTAAGCGGAGCCCTTCCGCCTCGTCTCACAGATCCTTCAGTGGCCAACTCACGTGCCAAAGGCAACACGAGCAGAGGAGAAATAAAGCTCGTAGATCAGCTGAGCTATTTCCCCAACCTTCCACAATCGGGCTCTGAAATCTCTCCAGATCTCACCAAACAACCCCGCGATGACGAAAGGGGAAGCACGGCACCGTTCTTTCTCTCTGGCCCGCAAGGCTGAACAGAGATTGGAGCTAAAGGTCAGTTTTAGCCCTAGGATGTTAAACTAAAGCAGAAATAAACCAGCAAAGAGTAAAATCGAGGCTGAAAGCAAGGCAGCCGCTCTGCAGAGGACCGAAGAGCCACAGCAGCCTTCCGAGAGGAGTCACAACAGCCCAAAAAGCACTACAGTCCCCCATTCATGTCCCCTGGTTCTTGCATAAAGCCACAAAACAACGCCAGGCGGCCAAGTATCTGGAAGCACTTTGACTTTTTTGGTCTTTAAATCACCTGGCTTTAAAGCCTCCTATGTATCAAGCCGACACCTCTCTCCCTACCTCCAACTGCAGGCTCTTCCGCCTTCCCGTAAGGAGCTCCGCAGAAAGCCGAGCCCCCTCCCTCCTCCCACCTTCCCAGCTGCCGGGGAAGGCGTGAAACTTGCCATCCACAGACTCTGCTTTTACACTTCCCCAATTATCGGTCTCGCCGGCGCGAAGACGCTGAATTCGTTAGGAGAGGCAGGACGGGTTCTGGCGACTCAGCCCCAGGAAGCGTGGAGACAACACGGGGACCACATCTGCCCCACCTCCTCTCCCAACCTTCCCCCCAATTTTATTCCCCCCCCCCCCTTAACAGTATCCCCAGAACCACAGCCCTAATGGCTTCCTGTGGCTGTGAGCAACATCAACGCGAGGAGATCTCGTTTCTAAAGAAGTCCCTTCCCTGCGTGGAGAGGGACGAGGCAGGGACTCAGGAGGGCAGGTCTCGCTGCCAAATTACTCCTCAAAACGTCCTGCCCATTTACTCGCGCTCTCTGGGACAATCGTGCCCAAGGGTGCAATGGACTTTTATGGCTTGAGCGTACATTTTCTTCCCCGCAGGCG
>NW_008824399.1:65384-65614 GCF_000699105.1 Pygoscelis adeliae | reverse complement strand
TGAAGCTAGGACCGAGGGAGGGCGCGGGGCCGAAGCAAGCGCTGAACTCAATAAAGTGTGTACGATCGATAGAAAAGAACACATACCGCCTCTTGCAGGCACCCACTTACCCATGGGCGACCCGAAATGAGGTCCTCGGGGTGGCATACCCATGGGTGGGGGTCCAGGGTGTGGCATGCCAGGTGGGGGCCGTGGGGGAGGCTGGCCTCCGGAACCCGTGGGGCATGGGG
>NW_008824399.1:64299-65300 GCF_000699105.1 Pygoscelis adeliae | reverse complement strand
CTGCGGCCCAGAGGGGCGCTAAATCCAGCTGCACGGTTACGACATCAGGTCTGCAAAGGGGGTTCTGCTACCAAAAGGGAGGTTAAAGAGGAGAAAGCGCAAAGCTCGCCGACACGGGGCAACAGGAGCAGGCTGCAGCACGGGAAATGCTGCTTGAATGTTAAGCGGTGGCAGGGGCGAGAAAGACGTGACAGCGAGCGTGGTGCAGCCCTGGGACAGGGGCTCGGAGAGAAATCACCACCCTTGGAGATTTTGGACAAGCCCCTGAGCAACCCGACTTTGAAGCTTGCCCTGCCCTGAGCAGGAGCGGCCTGCGTCCCTCCAAATCTTATTTTTTTTGGTATTATTCTCTTATTTTATCCCTTTAAAAAACCAAACCCAGATTCTTTCTTCCTTATCAGAAACCCAAGAGCCTGGCACGGCTCCACAGGGCAGGCGGCGTGGATAGCGCTCGGTCAGGCTTTCCTTCGCCGGGCGTAATTGGCCACTCTAAAGCCCGAAAAGCCAGCTTGTAACCGGGGACAAGCAGCAGCCATCTGGTCGCTCGCACGGCCAGAGCCACGATCACACAAAGCACCCTAATCAGCCAGCGCGGGAGAGCGTCTCAGTGCAGGGGTCGTTTTAGAGCAGGCAGGATTAAACACACAAAAAAAATTAAATCGCGCAGTTCACTTAATTTTTGCATTTGAAACCAGAGTCTAGATGTACACGCTGCTCGCTCCCCAGTACTACAGGGCTAAAAATGGAAGGAAATCAAAGAGACATTTTGTTCTCATGTCTTGAATTAGCTCCTGCCTGGCAGAGCCGCAGACTGCGCTAAGGAGGTTCACACTTAACGTATTAATTTACACCAGAGAAAAATGACGAAGACTTGGAGTCTCGTTAACATCCTCCCAGCCAGAACAGCGCTCGAGACCTTAAAAGCCCGCGTCGCAGCAGGCCCTGCCTTCCCACGTCCCGCACCTTCCCACCTCGAGGAAACTAACGTCTCGACCCGACCG
>NW_008824399.1:62346-63430 GCF_000699105.1 Pygoscelis adeliae | reverse complement strand
GGCCCCCGCCACCCCCGGGACCGGCGGTGGCCGGGCCCAACAGCCTCCTGCCAACCAAAGCGGCACGGAGACGGGCGCTGCCAGGATTTACCCACCCGGAGGGGTGACGCCGGGTCCCAGGGAGGTGACAACAGGAGTCGGGACAGACGGAGGAGGAGGAGCGTCGGCGAACAGCTGATGGGGCCGATCCGCCTGCGAGAGCGGGTTCTGGGCTGCCAGGAGACGCTCGGCGGCCGAGCCGTGCCGCTCGCCTTTGGAATCTTTTTTGAAGGCGTAGGAAACGGTGATGGGCCTGTTGCAGAGGTACTGTCCGTTCATGGCCTCGATGGCAGCGTCCGAGGCATCAAAGCTGGCGAAGTTGATGAAGGCGTAGCCCTTCGAGTTGCCCGTGTCGGGGTCTCGCATGATCTTGGGCGTCTGCAGGATGACCCCGAAAGCGCTGAAGGTGTCGTACAACAGCTTCTCATCGATTTCGGGGTCCAGGTTGCCGATGAAGATGTTGGCCCCCACGTCCAGGTTTTTGTTGTGGGCCGAGGCTTTGTTCACTCGGATCGGTTTCCCATACAACTTGATCATGTTCATGATCTTAATGGCATAATCCGCGTCCTCCTCGCTGAGGAACTCCACAAACCCATAGCCTGCAACAAGTCCCCAAACAGAGCTTTAGGAGGGGGCAGACCCACGGCCTCCCACAGCTCGTCCAACCCCGCCTGATTTAAAACCAGAGAGCCCAAAGCTCCCCTTAGGGGAAGGAAGACGATCCTTCCTGGGGATTATTCATCCCTCACCTCTCTTCCCGCGGTAATCTCTCTCTGACTGTCCCCGGCTGAAGTATTTTATTCAACGTGAAGCTTTTGAGAGAGAACAGTAAATATCTCACCTTGGTGCTGGCCGGTGACTCGATCCTTGGGCATGTGGGTATTGACCACCGGTCCCGCCTGGAGAAAGAGCTCCCACAGCAGCGGCTCGCTGACCTTCTCATCCAACCCCCCAACGTACACCGTCGCGTCTTGAGCGGAGGGAAAAACGAAAAGCTGAGTTAGACCCGTGAGCCTGGGAAGCTGGAAGCCTTGGCTGCACTAGG
>NW_008824399.1:49858-51090 GCF_000699105.1 Pygoscelis adeliae | reverse complement strand
CCCGCGACGCCCGTTTCCAACCAGCCCCCAAACGCAGCGGCGTGGGGCGAGGACGCGGCCGCCCTTCCCCGCTCGCAGCCCCGGGGCTGGACCGCTGGGGCTCTGGATGTTGATGAACATAATCACAGTGAATTTTCCTCTTTCTGAACCCATTTGAGCTTCAGCATCCAAAATGCCCTGTGCCAGCGAGCAGCTGGATTTTACCTTTACGCTGTGCAAAAGCTTTGCTTGGGTATTAAATTGTTTAAAGCGTTGCTGGGTGCTGGCCTTCAAATGCAGCCGGGGAAAAGGTTCCTCCGAAAGCAGCAGGGACGGACAACAATGGCGATGGAGGGGCGGTTGGCGGGGTTTCGCTTTTAAATGACAGCCTGAATTTGGTACCTAAATAGAAGGAAACCTTCCCCAATCCCCAGGAGAGAGGACGGAAAGAGGATGCTGTGCTCCACAGCAGAGGGGAAAAAAAAAAACCCCAAACACCAAGAAAAACCCAAGAACTTGAGGCGGGAGGGGATGAAGCGCAGCCCCGAGGCGGGGAATTTGGGACACGAAGGGCTGGGACGCCCAGAGCCCCCTGGGGCCGAATCCCCGGGGAGGTGCCCGGGGTGAAGCGGAGGAAAGAGGCTCGGCCGCTGCCCAGGGGCTCATTAGTCGCACGTTCTTTATTGTCAGTGAATCTACGGTAGCATAAAGGAAGGACGCGGTGTACAGCCCGATTGCGACGCGCCATCTAGTGCTCGCTACAGCGGTGCTCACGAGGAGTAAAAGAATCACCAACCCAATATTTAATTAAAAAAAAACCAAAACAAACACCAAAAAAACCAACAAAATAAAGAGTCTTTTGTGACTAAACAACTGCAGAATGAATTCAGGTCACTTCTCGTAGGGTTAGTGATAACCGAAGCATCCCGTATCAGCCTTCCCCAGGGAGGGGCCGGGTAATACCAGTGAAGGTAAATGCTCCTCCGACGACTAAAATGCTCATTAACAGGTTTTGCTTAAAAGAAAATCTTCACTGCAGGCAGGGCCCGATGGCAGCAAGGTTTCTTCCACCCCCACCATTAAGTGCACTTATTTTAAGACCTCGGGATCACGTCGCAGCCTCCTCCCTCCCGCTCCCCTCCGCGCAGCCCCCCCTTCCCCCCCCCGGCCGATGGGAGAAAAAACCCTCCCGGGGGGGCAGGTTTGGTGCTTTTCTTCCATGAAAGGTGCTTTTGGAGTATGAGTCGCTCTCG
>NW_008824399.1:46722-48396 GCF_000699105.1 Pygoscelis adeliae | reverse complement strand
AGCAGCCGAAGGGTGCTCCCCAAACTGAAAGGAAGCTGCCGCTCCCATTACAGGAAAAACGAACGGCAGAAACGGGTGTACAAACCAAGCGGCCCCCGTCCAGCGAGGGTTTCGTTTGGTTTTCAAACGTTTCAGCTTAATATTTGGGGTGAACCAAGAGACGGCTGCAGGGTAAAACAGGGGTGAGAGCCTGCGGCGCTTAACCAGTGCTGTATAGCCTCGCCCCCGGGCCAGAGTAGATGGGACTGAGCGCAATTTGAGGGAAAGATTTGCCGTCTGGCATTTGCTCCGAGAGAAGAGGACGGACGTGCACGGGAGCCACCCTGCAGGTCACCTACGGGAGGCGGGTGCCGACCCCCCGGTTGCACCGACCGTTTGTTAAAGCCCTTTTGCAGCACGGGGCTGGGGCGAGGCTCGTCTGCGCCCGGTGATTTAACAACAGCTTAAAACTCGGAGTCAAACCATCGCCGGGATATTTACGATCCGTTGACGAGCAGCTTGGGTGGCTTGACCCAAAACCCGTTAGGACCCCGCGCAGAAAAAGCCTTAATTTGGGGGTTTTTAGATACGCGTTAAACTGGTGAAACTCGTGCATTAGAACCAAGCCTTAGCGTGTTTGTGAGAATAAGGCTGCGGGTGATTCTCCAGTGTTAAGTACACTTTCACCTCCTCTGCCCGGTTTTCTCGCCCCTTCTCCCCGGGAAGGGCAGCGGGCGGGAGCAGCACGGGAAGGGATTGCATAGTTTGATGCCTTCTGAAAAACAAAACAAAACAAAAAAAAAAAAATAAGAGGGAATGTTGTAAAGCTTTGAATTATCGGTATAATTCATGTTTTATTTTCACGTGGTAAAATGTTGACCTTGCCGTATACAGGATCGAGTCTGGTTTTGGAGCTGTAGTTACAAAAGGAGGAAAAAAAAAATAAAATAAAATATCTGTGCAAACATTGCAGTGCTAAAGTTAAACCCACCCCGCAAGACGTGAACGGGAGCGTACGGTTCATCCTACGCCGCAGGGGCTGGGACGGGGGGAGAAGGGAACGTAGTGGACCACATCGAGCGTGTAAGTTAGTTACGGGTTCGTCTTTTCTTAACGTTTTGCTCTTTAGCCCTATTATCAAAAATACATTTTAATATTCCTCAGCCTAAGGTCAGTTACGTGGCTCAGCAAAATGGAGCCGAGTTAATTCGATTCAGCAGAACAGAGGTAGTACGGAAGTAGCTTGCTCAAGTAGAAAGAGTTATCGCGGGCGTGTGTGTGTCCACGTACGGCTGCGAGTGCCCGGCAGCCCGCTGCGGATTTACCTCCCGGTGCTGCGGGACGCTCTTTCTCCTCTCTACTTCCCCACGCCGATGGTTATTGCTGGGTGGAGACACTGACCTTGTTTCTTGTCTCAGTTCTTACTAAGTCGGGTCGACCGTACCGCGAACGGAACGGTCTTTGCACAGTACTTCTGCAGGGAAAAAAAACCTCAAAACCACTCAAGCACTGTGACCGCCCCCTCCGTCTCCCTCCCACCCCAAGAAGAGTTTAAAAATAACATTTTAAAAACCAGAGTCTGGTCCGTCAGAAGGGCAGAGCCCCGAGCCCGCTGCTCAGAGATGCTCGGAGACATCCGACGGGGCCGGGCTCGGATGAGTTCAACTGAAAAAAAAAAAAAAAAAAAAAAAAAAC
>NW_008824399.1:41976-46311 GCF_000699105.1 Pygoscelis adeliae | reverse complement strand
TTTTCTCCCCCCTCTCTCCCTCCCTCCCGCCACCCTCCTGCGTCACCTCCATCACACCAGCCGAATCCCGTTTCTCAGCCCCATCCGGCCAAATACCCGCTCCCTCCTTCCACAGACAGGGAAAGGAGCGTGGGGGGGGGGGGAGTTTAAAAGAAAAAACCCAAAATAAAATATATATATTATTGCATTCCCCATCTTTCATGGGTCCCAAGATCAGCGCTGGGGCAGGGCGCTCAGAACCTGTGCACTAGAGCCTCCCGCTCCTTGCGTTTCAGCTCTTCTTTGTAACAGCAGGAGCAGAAATTCCCAGTTTCCGGATGTCCGTAAAAACTGCAGTTCGGCTGCTTGCATTTGGTCTGCTGAACGTTATAAAGAACTCGGCTTTTGTTTTTGTCCGCCGGCGTTCCTTTCTGCGAGCTGTCCTGCTCGAGGTATTCCCTGTAGCCGTTGCTGTGCGGGGGGAGGCAGGCTGAGCCGTCGCACTCCGACGGGTAGCTGGGATGGACGTCCATGTCCGTGGGGGAAAACCTCCCCGGGTGGGAAGGGCTGGTTCGGTAGGGGTTCGGCTGCGCCTGGGTGCAATGTCTGGGTAAGGTGGCATAGGGAGGGAGGCTGCTGCAGGACCCCCCGGCTACCTGCCGCCTGCTGTCTTGATAGCTGGGGGGATGCGACCCTTCCACGCTGTTGACCGTGGAGGGTCTGGGAAAGGTGAAAACGCCCGAATAGCCAGAGGGAAAAGCTGCTATTTTGGCGCTTATGGCCAGATCCGGGGTCTGGATGGCGTACGCAGGGGGAGGCTGGGGGTAAGCGGGGTTGAGCATCGCTTCCTCGCCCTTGTGGGCGTTCACCTCTGGCTCCAGCTTCTTGGCAGGGGCAGCGCTCCCCAGCGCCTTCTTCTCCGCCTCCTTTTGCTTCTGCTCAGCCGTAAAGCGTTCCTCGGCGTCCAGAAGGTACCGTTGGATCATCTCCTCCTGGTACTGGTGCCGGTTGCTGGTCTTGAGGTGGCCGGCGAAGATGAACTTGCGCTCTCCCTGCATGGCGGCCCGGAGGATGCTCAGGCTCAGCCTGACGTCGTTGCTGTATTTGTAGGGGTCCGACGGCTTCTCGGGGGCTGCCTTACCCGGGCAGGTTTTCTCCGCAGGAGCTGACAAGTCTCCTTGGGAAGATTCCTCTTTGCTGCCTTTCCTTGTCTTCAAGGATCCTTTCTTCTTCTTCTCCAAGGTATCTCCCTGCCCGTTGCTCACGCCTCCCTTGATAGTTTTGCTGTGCATCAAGCCACCCATGTTCTTTTTTAGCTTACTTCCCAACGTCTTGCCGAAGCTGCCCAGCTTATTGGCAACCGAGTCTGCCCGTTTTTTATCTTTTTCCTTATCCTTTTCTCGGTCTTTCTTTGGTTTCTCTTTGTCCTTGCAAGCCCTGCTGCCGCCGTTGCTCGCTGAACTGCTGCAGACCGACTCCTTGTCCGACTCTCCCGACTCGGCAGCTGAGCGAGCATCGTCGCCCGCGGAGGCTGTAGGGGATTCCGGCTGGGCCAAAGGTGCCTAGGGAGAATGAAAACATATATATGAAAGTCCAGTAAGTTCCTCAGATAAGGATTTTCAGGCTGAAGGCGAAACGGAGAAGTAGGCGCTTGCTCGGAGAACGGAGGGGACAACGTTCAAACACGCTCAGTGTGACGCGTCCCCAGCAGCCGTCCTGCGCATCCGTAAACGTCTGTAACTTGCTGGGGGTTTCAGGGGAAAAGCTAGAGGAGAAAAAGGGGGGTGCTACCGGTGAGGAGGGGGCCACCAAATTCCCCCTCTGGTCACCCACAAGCGCGGCGGGCACGGCTGGCAGCCGTTTCCCTGCTGTCACGGCATCCTCCATCCCTTCACGTCAGCGGTTCGGACGTCGATAAGGCTGCGACGGGGACGGGCGACGGTCTTTCTAAGCAAAGCATCTGAGAGCACGTGGCCAGTTAAGGAGGTCGCAAGCAAAACGTCACCGTTCGAGCTTTGCTACAGAGATGACACCTCGACAGTTTCAGACAGACCAAAACAGCTCGTATTTAAAGTTTGGGGAGTTTTCCCCTTAAAAGGGGAGGCGGGGGGGAAAAACCAAACCCCTTCACGCTGTCACGGCAGCTACCACCACCTGCCAACGCACCACCACGGAGATTTGGGAAGGGCCAACAAAAGGCCCCAGGAAAACTACAGCCAAACCGCGTTTAGGTGCCGGCAGCCGTAAACCAACGGTTCACGTTCGTCTTGGAGCAAGCGGCCGTTGTCTTCACTGCCAGCCACCTGCAGGAGAGGCTGCCCTGCGGGACGTACAAGGGCTGCGCTTCAAGTCTGCGTGAAGAGTAAAAACAGGCACGAAAAGCTCTAGGAAAAAAAAAGGCACACGCAAAAACCAAGTCGTTTATCTGCTCAGAGCAGTATTAGCCGCAATTTCTGGAGGCACGGGCAACCTCACGTGAAGGAGAGCAAGCCAGCTGACGACTTCACGTCTGCTGCCCTGCAGAAAGGGGGTTTAAATAATTAAAAGAGTAAAGAAAATACTCCTCGTCTCTTTACCTGCGTGTCACAAGGCAATGTGATCCATTTAACATTCATGTAGCTGTGCAGCAAGTGCAGCTTTGCTTCCAGTGATAACGTCACACTAAAATTTAAAACAAGGATTAAAAAACAAAGTTAGAGTCAAGTTTCACTTTAACAACTGAGGTTCCCTCCTCCGTATTTACAGTTATTTGCCTGTCGCCTTTATATTTAAATGCATGTTTTAACACAACAGGGAAAACTGCCTCGAGACAGCAGCGATACGAAAGGTAACATTTTTGTCGCCTTCCCAACCTTTCAATTAAAACCCAAATGAATAAATAAGAAGATCCCTGAATGTCAAAAATCAAGCTTGCTACGAATTAAAAGTAACTCGACAGATAATCTTACTCGTACATGAGACAAATAACAAAAAAAGCAGATGTCGCAGATCTAAATAGAGCTAGTTTCAAAATGATTCTCCTCTGCACAAAAACAACTTCAGAAAAGAGTGAAGACGTTTTCTCAAAAATTTCCACTTGTCAGAAAAAAAAAAAAGAAAAGAAAAAAAAAAAGATTCTTTCCACTAAAAACACGGGGACAGAGTCCTTTCTACTGCCTCCAAACCCCTCAAAATGAGATACTGCGTCGGTAAAACCTGCGCTGAATTTTAATGCTTTGATGGCGGAGGTTTCTAGGTTTCCTAACCCAAAGTCAGACGATGGAGAAGTCGACGCTTCCAGCCCCCTGACCGCTACACCCGCCGCCGCCGACGCCTGGCTCAACAACAGGAAACTCGCTACTACCAGACCGTGACGCGAGAAGCCCGTAGTCCGAGTCAAAAATCGGAAGGGTGGCTGACGGCAAGCCATCCTCCCAGCTCCAGGGCCCACGCTCGGAGATACTTGTTATCCTCGAGCGGGGAGAGAGGAATGGGGAAATCCCCCTTTTTCTGCGCGAATCTGACAACCGATCCTTCGCTGCTTCTTGTTTGCGAGCTACGCCCAGTCTGAAGCCCCAGGGTTTGGGGCAATCATCTCTTTACCTCGGGGGAACGAAGCTGAGGAGATGTCACAGTCCTACCCAAAACGTACCGAAATCGGGGCATCGGGAGAGAACAAAGTAAAAGAAAAAGCTGTTCCATCCCCACCAAATAGGTTCATACCCCGAGTACAGCTTCCATCCAGACACAAGAAATCCCCGGCTGGGGACGGGGCAAGGAACCCTCCAGCTGTCACCGCTCCCGCCTGCGGTTAACCAACCTGGCCAGCTTGACGTTGTCGCTGTCGTCTTTTCCCCACTGCCATTCCTTCCCGGGATCCACGGCAAAGTGCACGGGGAGCAGCTTGTGCTCGGAGTCCGTCAGGGGGATCACAGCTGCACGAGGGACGGAAAGCGCATTTTTAACGCCCGAAAGGACAAACCTTTCATGTCGGCAGCCGAGCTCTGAGTGCCTACCAAGAGCAACCTCCGCCCTGACGGCAACCGGTGTCACGCCAAATCACACAGCGACTGCCAGTGCTCGGGATCATAGAATCATCACAGAAGCACAGAAGGGTTTGGGTGGGAAGGGACCTCTAAAGGTCATCTAGTCAACCCCCCCGCCCCGGGCAGGGACATCTTCAACTAGATCAGGTTGCTCAGAGCCCCGTCCAACCTGACCTTAGAATCATAGAATCATAGAATCATTAAGGTTGGAAGAGACCTCCAAGATCATCGAGTCCAACCATCAACCCAACACCACCATGCCCACTAAACCATGTCCCTAAGCGCCTCATCTACACGTCTTTTAAATACTTCCAGGGATGGTGACTCAACC
>NW_008824399.1:35613-41413 GCF_000699105.1 Pygoscelis adeliae | reverse complement strand
CACGCGGCCCGGGGGACGGCTGGCTTTCCGGGCTGCCAGCGCACGTTGCCGGCTCGTGTCCAGCTTTTCACCCACCAGTACCTCCAAGTCCCTCTCGGCGGGGCTGCTCTCAGTGCAGTATTGATATCAATCTTGTTTATCACCTACCTTGATCTTTTGTGGGTTCCTTCTGCTCCATGGATACCAGGGCAGAAAAATGGGCTTGGTCGTAAGCCAGTACCAAGGGAGAACGATGGCATTTGTTGGCTGGGACTTCCAAGGGAAGATAGATCCCTCCAAAGGGAATAGGAGCAAAAGCTGGAAAGGAATCAGGGCGGTTATTTTTCGTAATAGGTTAAAGAGTTAAGAGTTGTTTATCCTGAAACTGCTCCCGAACAAGCTGTTTGCTTCGTTCAAGGTTTCACCTGCGATCGTCTGTCAGCTCGAGGGCCACTAAAAAAAACAACAAAAAACCCCACAACCCAAAATAGACATCTATTTTACATCAGGAGGAACACAGTCGCAAAACCAACCTGTACTTTCTATTAAAAAAAACCCTTCTTCACTCCTCCACAAGACAACTTAAAATTTGCACACAGAATGATGGTAATTGATACATCTTTTCTGACAGGAAATTAAGTCTGCTAGTGGAAAATACTACAAGCAGGGAACGGAATTTCCCATCTCTACAAACGTGTGTGGGGGCAAAAGAAGTAGAAAAAAAAAAAACACCAACCCATCACGCAGATGCTCTTAGAAACAGCAAGAGATCAGACCGCGACGCTGAGCTGTGTCTCTCATACCCTCCACGGGAATCACCCACAGCGCACCCCGTGCTCTGCTCGCCGATTCAATATCCGGCTTCACGGAGCAAAAAGACCCCGTGAAAACAGGCGGTAGAGAGGAAAGACACGGTCTGAGCGTGCATAATCCATAAAGACTTTTAAAAGAGGGTGCAGTTCTCACCTTCTCCCCCCGAGTCCCGCAGCATCGTGTCCGCCACCACCACTATGGGTCTCTTCAACACGTGGGCAAGGACGAAAACGTGGAACTCCTCCAGGCTCTCGTACACCGGCACTTCCGAGCTTTCAACACTTTGGGAAGTGAGAAAGAAAACAAATTTTCACCCCTTGCGCATTTAATCATTGCTTTTAAAAATAGGAAGGGGTCTTTATAGGCAGCCACGTAGAGGCAGATCGTATTAACAGCATTAAGTTTGATCTCAGCTCTGTATTCGAGATGTAGATCCAAAATAACATCCTACTGGAAGACAAGGGTTGTATCCATCCAGTGCCACATTGCTGCTTGGGCCTTCTGGGAGTCTCTTCTCTAAAGAGCCTCAGAAGCGGTGTTTGTTTGGGATGGCTGCGGCGACAAAGTGCCCCTGAGATACAGGGCGAGCACTGCAGAAATTCTCAGCTTTTGTTTATTGCTCTCATTTTCGGAGCCATCAACATGATGAAGCAGGAGAAAAGATTAGTCTTCCGTTCAGTGTCTGCGTTACCCCACAAAAAGGGGTTGGGCAGCATTTAAATCGTTTCCCCGCGATGCTTTATGGACCTCTCGTCGTTCCTCGCGATCCTTCATCCTTCCCCTTCAAACCCTACAAGCTGGACCCAAGCAGCAATCCCCAGCCTCGTCCCTCAACCTGCCCTTGAGAATTATCCCGAGCTGTCCCTTGAAGGAAGATATTCGCTGCGGTTTACATCTGGACTTATTATTTTTTAATCCAGTCCCCGCCACGTACCCTCCGCAGCTGCCCCCGTTGGTGCCGTAGTGCACGCGAGGCTCGCTGGATGCCAGCTTGATCAGCTCGTTCCACTCCTTCTGCCACTCCTCTTCGGTGTAAACAAGACCAGACTGGAAAATGGCAAACAAAACCCAAAAATCTTCAGAGTAAATATTTTCCAATCTCTTCAGTACAGTTTTATACACACAGCCGCAACTTTTCTCTAGGGATTTATGCAAAAACAATCAATATATTATGCAAAAACATGCACACTTCCAAATCTGTGTTCTCAAGCCAGCCGGGGAGATAATCTGCCTGAAACGGAAGTTTGCCTTTTTGCGGGGTGGAAGTAAACATTTCAACCCACGGATCGAGAGGAAGCCTTTATTCTCACACTAAATCCCTCCAGTATTAAAGATGACATAATCTATTGACAAGAGACAGGGGCACAGATAATTGGACTAGCGAAAACACAGGTTTGCCTTTAGAATTTATTTCCCTTCAAAAGACAACAAAAGACACCACAGCATCCAGAAACATTCGATTCAAGGGTCGCTTTGGTATTTCAACACACGGCGAAGCTACGTTTTACTCGCATTTCCTTACATTACGACTGCAAAACGTCCGTTCCGCAATCGCACCACGTGAGACGTCCCAGTCCGAAACGGCGCTCCACCGAGCGGGCACCGCAAGGGAAACCCAGGCGGGGCACAGCCCTCTCCTCGAAAAGCTGCGATGCCCTGAAGCCACCCGCCGTCCCGCAGCGGTCCCTCTACGGAATACGCTGCCTTTGGTACAACCATCCTACTCGATAAAGCCTGCGTCGAGTATTAGATTCGGGAACTGCACCTTTCCTCCTTCACGCGGAAGCTTTTCAAATAGCTTCCAACGCCGTCCCGGAGTTGAAAGATATCGGAAGCCATATTCATCCCAAGGAAGGGGAGAAATACCTTAAAACACAAGACCGCGCAAAAAGCTAAGCTCAAGCCTGCTGCGTTTAAGGTCATAAGCCGAGGAACGCGACGGGAGGGGCAGCAGCCTTATCCTCCTCCTCCTTTCCCCGGCTCCGTAATCGGAGCACCAGCATCCAAACACAACATCCTGAACCCTCAAAGCTCCCAAGAAAACCTTCAAGCCGTGCACCAGAAGTAACCGATGGCACGTTCAGCCCTCCGCTTTGCTCCGTAAGGTATTAAGTTTCTCGGCTCCCGGTTAAGTCGTCAACGCGAATTCTTTCGTCGCTGATCTAAAGCTTGTGAAGCAAAGCACGGGAGGAGAATATCGCACCCAGGGCAGGTTGTGAAATTCAGAGCAACATCCATCACCCTGGGCTGCTTCTTTCAGCGCTTATTTGGAAAGGAGGAGCTCACAATCCTCGACTTCCAGCCAACCGCTTAAGCGGTACCTGCAATTCCTGGACCGTTGCACCACCCACGTCCCACACCCACTGCCGAGATCCTTTGGCTTGCGCCAAGGACTACGACCAGGGCACGACACTACCACGTCCTACGAGTATTTGCGAGTCCTTTTAAGACCTGCAAGTCACGGCACTTTGCCGACGGCTAATTCTGGAGCACGCAGTTTAAAGAGATGCATAAAAGCATGCTTTTAATAATAAGCGATCGGAGACTTTACTGCTAACTACTCTGCTTCCAACAGGGAAATACGTATTGTTTCAAGCCGTCAAGATAGGAATCTTTGTGCCCTTCCAAAATTAAAAAGGAAGCTGGAGAGTAAACAACATCCTTCAGTGTCAGGTGGAAACAAAAGTTTACCCTGTTCACAAAAACATCTCGACACGGAGGGGCCCCCCCTCGCCGCGTGGGGACATCTGGTAACTTTCCACTTTGTAGAAGTCACGGCCCTGCTTTTGGGGGGTGGTGGGGAGGTGGTGTCACAGCACTGAAAAGCCTTTAGTGTGGCAAGTTCATGAATTTCCTTTTTTGGTGGAGGAGTTTGCTCCGCGCCTCGACCGCGGCGCATCTCACTGATCTTTATCGCTGGAGAGACCTACGCCGCAGCGTTGCTTTTCTCTTAAAAGCCCAGCGCGGCCACCGCATCCTGCTGGATCTTAAATGCCTGAAGGTGACGTCCGTTTTCCCGTCCGTGTTGGACGCAACACGGTTCTAACAAAGAATTTTCCTACCTTGTAATAAAGAGAATTTTGCCATAGTTTAGACTGAAGGATACGTCTCATCGTGGCACAGCCAAGCACAGCAAGCCAGGCAGTTGCCCAAAATTCAAGACAGACTTTATCACGATAGGAAGCACCTCCTAGACCCACGGGATATTTTATCAAGACCTTCCCCCCCCCTGCAAAGAGGACGGCGTTCGGTCTGGTTCCTACCTCCTTGTTCTGCTGCGTTTGCTGCCAACGCCACCTCCGCTTCAGGGCTTCCCTTTCCACGCCTTTATCCATCAAGGTGTAAAGGGATTTACGAAGCATGAGATCTCGATCGTGGAAACCCCACATACCTGCACAGGGAGAAAAAGAAACAGCGGCAGAGGATTAGCAGCAGCTGGCATCGCTCCCTCCATCCGCTGAGGTCCGACAACCTGCCACGAACCAGGGGAAGCGGGTAAATCGGGAAACAGGGGCAGAGGGATGCAGGTTTCTCAATCCAAATAACAGAATTCCCGGTTCAAAGCCTGCATTTTCCACCTGCAGCGAGTTTTCATGCAGCTAAATGGAGATGCTGACACCTCTGCTTTCAACTCTAAGGCACCTCACAGATGCAGCCAAGTATTTGTTCACAAAAATCACACGCTCCTTTACATCAACGTCTGATGGGAAAATGAGACCGGGTTAAAATGAGACTGTGGCTTCGCCGTGTCCAAAATACAGATACGAAGGAAATACGTAAGCCTGCTGATTTAAAAGTCTGGAAACCTCAGAAGATTTACTACGGTCACACTTGACAAGATGAAATCAAATCCGGACTCTTGAAACTTCAGCGTGCGAAAGGAGGGAAGGGGCGGCTCTGTTATTCCACATTTCCTTCAGAAACACAGGGAAACTCGCCAAATGGACGGGGAGAGGTATTTTAGAAGTACACAGGCTCTTGGCAGCCTGTTTCCTTCAACCCATTCCTCTCCCGCAGAGCCTGAGCGTCGCGACCGCTCGCACACCTACCGCCGCGGCGGCCGGGATGAGCGGCAGCGTCCCCGTTTCCCCACGGGAAGGGATGGGAAACGCTCGGGTCCCGCTCCCAAAGGATGGTCCCGGGCTCTCCCCCCCAGCGCAGCCGCTTACCCCAGCCTCAGCTCGTCCCCGTTTCCCCACGGGAAGGGATGGGAAACGCTCGGGTCCCGCTCCCAAAGGATGGTCCCGGGCTCTCCCCCCCAGCGCAGCCGCTTACCCCAGCCTCAGCCGGAGAAGGGAGGTGACACCAGCACGATGCACGTTAGGTCTGACGCCGCGAACCAGTTTGTTATTTCGCCCGCCGTAAATTAAGTCAAGCTCTTACCCAGGGAGGCGGCATGGAGCAGGCAGTTCCCGTCGCCCGTGGTGGCCAGGGGAAGCAGCCTCTGGCAGCTGGGATCCACGTTCGCCCACCAGTTCAGACGACCTGCGGGAATATTTGAGAGCCTGAAAACGGGGCTCGTTACACAACGGTGGGACTGGCGTGTTCCCCCCCCCAAAAAACCCCCGCCGACGAGGACGGGAGCCTGCTTTAATTTGCAGGGGGGGAACACCCAAAGAGATGGGCGGTTATAGACCCGTCTCGTGGCTGGAGGAAGGGAAGGGGTCAAGAGGGTAACAAGGCAACAAAAAGGGGAGACTGGAGTTACAGCAACCCCACGGGGACGCAGGGAAACGGCCAGGCTGATCTTAAGGTCATACAAATTAGAATTAAGGCTGGAAACAGGAGCCGGCCCAGCCAGGCCTTTAACCCAGACCAGCGTTCTCCTCCTACCCGTTTCTCCCCCCAACCCTGCTGATTTCAAAACCCCGAAAGCCATCAGCCTGGAAACGCCTCCTCAAGTGCCTGTCGCAAACGGTGCCCAACAGCTTTTCCAGTTAACAACCGCTTTTCGTTTCTTCTCGTAACCAAATCGCTCCTCTTTAAACCATCTCACGTCGGTCCTTTC
>NW_008824399.1:15845-33094 GCF_000699105.1 Pygoscelis adeliae | reverse complement strand
CAACGTCTGATGGGAAAATGAGACCGGGTTAAAATGAGACTGTGGCTTCGCCGTGTCCAAAATACAGATACGAAGGAAATACGTAAGCCTGCTGATTTAAAAGTCTGGAAACCTCAGAAGATTTACTACGGTCACACTTGACAAGATGAAATCAAATCCGGACTCTTGAAACTTCAGCGTGCGAAAGGAGGGAAGGGGCGGCTCTGTTATTCCACATTTCCTTCAGAAACACAGGGAAACTCGCCAAATGGACGGGGAGAGGTATTTTAGAAGTACACAGGCTCTTGGCAGCCTGTTTCCTTCAACCCATTCCTCTCCCGCAGAGCCTGAGCGTCGCGACCGCTCGCACACCTACCATCGCGGCGGCCGGGCAACCAGTTTGTTATTTCGCCCGCCGTAAATTAAGTCAAGCTCTTACCCAGGGAGGCGGCATGGAGCAGGCAGTTCCCGTCGCCCGTGGTGGCCAGGGGAAGCAGCCTCTGGCAGCTGGGATCCACGTTCGCCCACCAGTTCAGACGACCTGCGGGAATATTTGAGAGCCTGAAAACGGGGCTCGTTACACAACGGTGGGACTGGCGTGTTCATCCCCTCAAAAAAACCCCGCCGACGAGGACGGGAGCCTGCTTTAATTTGCAGGGGGGGAACACCCAAAGAGATGGGCGGTTATAGACCCGTCTCGTGGCTGGAGGAAGGGAAGGGGTCAAGAGGGTAACAAGGCAACAAAAAGGGGAGACTGGAGTTACAGCAACCCCACGGGGACGCAGGGAAACGGCCAGGCTGATCTTAAGGTCATACAAATTAGAATTAAGGCTGGAAACAGGAGCCGGCCCAGCCAGGCCTTTAACCCAGACCAGCGTTCTCCTCCTACCCGTTTCTCCCCCCAACCCTGCTGATTTCAAAACCCCGAAAGCCATCAGCCTGGAAACGCCTCCTCAAGTGCCTGTCGCAAACGGTGCCCAACAGCTTTTCCAGTTAACAACCGCTTTTCGTTTCTTCTCGTAACCAAATCGCTCCTCTTTAAACCATCTCACGTCGGTCATTTCCCCCCCCCCCCCTCCCTGGTTTAGGTACAATACTCCGGAACTTTTGCTGATCCCAGCAGCTTTACCAATGAAAATGCAAACTGACAGTGCTTTACGCCGTTTAAAAATAGCAGCTTTTTGGTAATATAAGGCCCTTGGAGTAATTCAAGTCAAGAGCATCTAAAAATAGAAGCTAGGAAAAAAATTAACATACACGCCGCAGTCAAGTACAGTGCGACTGGAGGTTAAACATTTGTCAAGGAAACGAAGTTGGGCTGAATTAGGACTTTGAATTTGCAACCCAGCCTGCGCCTCCCTCGGCTATGCCCTCAGAAAACAGGCGCTGCCTCCCTTGGCTGCGACTTTTTCCGGTAGCTTTTCTGCAGCGGGTCCCGTGCAACGGGCGGTTTTTTGGCTGGTAGACGCTTGTTCAGGCTTCCAACAAGTTGCATTTAAATTGCTCTTGCAGAAAACCAGCCCTTTCCCGGCATTTCCAACAAAGCTCTCCCTGCTCCCGAGCACGGTCCCTGCCAGGGACCCCGGCTCTCAAACACAGGGTTTCTTGAAATTGTTTGCACAACCTCGGCAACAGCAGCTGTAGAAGAACTAAATACAGAAAACTTGTTTTTAAACACCGATAAACACAGGAGAACGTAAAAACGCAGAGCTAACTGCAACGCCAGGCGGGTAATTTCTTTTCTCGGCACTGGGAAAGGAACCCGTTGGAGTTGAAAAGTGTTTAGTACACAGCCTCGGGACAACAGGTCCGCTCGGAAAAGCCGGCTATTTTCACTCAATATAGCCTGGCACGCGGCGAAGTCGCAAGCCTGCGCCAAGTGGCGCGGGGCCAGAGGAGCGAACCAAGCAGCAAAACAGCGTCTCGCAAAAGCTAACCAAAATGTAACGCTACTGTAGGCGGCGCCGAGCTGGTTGGTTGGTTTTTTTTGGGTTTTTTTTTGTTTGTTTGTTTGTTTTTTAAATCCATTTCACGTCGATCCTGGAGAATTTGCTGCTCTTTTCAACGGCCGGGGGAATCAGGGGAGTTTGCATCTCTGGTCAACGCTTCGGAGGTTGTGCAACCTCTCATGGAGCCCAGTCGGGTCCGATTCGGAGGGGACACACCTTGGGGAGGCACTTCTATTTGCAGCGTGCGGTCACGCCGTGCCGTGCACGCCCCCGGCGAGGCAGAGTAATCCGTACAGACTTCCAGTTATGCAAGAGAAGTCATCTCGAAAGAAACTGCATTCCCCAAATCCTTCGCCGAATGTTTTGCTCGTATCAAGGCGGTGAAAAGGCCAAGAGGCCCCCTAGAAGTATTTAAACCAACATATTTCTCTGCACATGGTTATTAGGAGCAAGCCCCGATAGCTCAACAAGAAAGATAAATGGATTCAAGAGCACGAGGGATCTTCCCGCAACCATGGCTCGAGCGGCGAGGTCGGCGACAGCTCTTCTGCACGTCTGAAGAAGTCCACCAGCATCAAGAGGCTTCCTCTGCATCCAGCGCCGTGACTCCCACGGGGTCCAGTTTTGCCCCGCGGCTGGTTTTGCTACAGAACATCTGTTTGTCCCAGCAGAGATCAGGAACCTGCGCACCGAGGTGCACGTTTGGTAAGAACACCGTCGTTTCTTCTAACAGGAACCCTCTAAATAGGCTGCAGCAATAGGAAGGCGCAAAGACGGTGTTCCTCCCAGCCCGAAGACGAGGACTGACTCATAGAAAAGCCAAACGGCTCCCCTAAGGCTACCGGGGAATCCAGTGCCGTAATTACAAGGCCATCCCCTCTGCGTGACGAAGGTAGCGTTCCCAGGGATGACTTGGCCTCGTGCTCCTCGGGCTGACGGGACAGATCCAACACGAACACCCACCACGACCTCCGTGCAGTGACTGCAGGCCGCCGGGGGGTTTTCCCCCCTGCTGAATCACCGGTGGAGGCGAAGGAGCAGGATCACCACCTAGAAGTGGGTTAAAAAACCCCCAAAACAAACAAACAAAAAAAGAGACCAAAAGAGAAGAGCAGGCAGAAAAAGTGGCATCTACGCTGAAGCAAGCTCGTTTCATCCATCTGAAATGAGATAATTCATCTGTGGTTTCCTTATCTAATCCAGAACCCATCTCTGATGAAAACAATACCTGCCGAAAACATTTCTGTTTCAGGACCTGGCGGCGACAAGAGCCTGTTCGAGTGCATTTACACATCGGTAGCTACTTTCTCCCCTGTTTCGGGAAGGATGGGAATCGAAGGCTTCCAACCGACCCCGCTATCGGCTCTGCCTGCCGAAACGATGCAACCCGCGGCAGCGCGCATCTCGCCGAGAGCTTGGTCATCCTCCTCTTGGCAGTCGGGGACACCTCCCTCCGGAGCACAGGCTCGGCCTCCCGGTCGCGCTGCTGAGGGTGACAGTGGAGGGGCCGAAGGCATCGCAGCAGCGGTCCTGTGCCGCAGGCAGCAATCCGTCAGGAAGAGAACGGGCAGAGCACAGCACCCAACTTCCGAGAACGTTTCGCCTTGCCTTTTGAAGCCACAGACGTAAGCTCGTCTCTCCTGCTAAGGGAACCAGCCCAGCCAATGACTTGCGGGCGAAAATATTTGCAAGGTAGGTAAGACAGAGGGGGGGTACGTGTGCACGCGTGCCTCCGCTCACGCACGGGCTGAACTCCGGCTGAAAAGCTTCTCAAAACCCGGGTGATGCATTACCAAGGCACCCATTTCTTTGACTGCCCACTCCGAGACGCGGGACGTTTACGCCCCAAGAACGAGGAACCCGTTCGCTGTTCCCGCAGCAAAGCGAGCACGCTGATCTCAACTCAGCAGTTTTTAATAGTCCACCTACAGGTGTTTATTAAATATTAGTCTGAAGTGCGAAGCAGGAGGTTTCTTGCCAATATGCCGGGGGGACTTTGGAAGGCGTGCTTGGCACCGCGTCCCTGACCCCAGGGTGAAAGCCTGACCTCGGAGCCAAGGCAAAGCCATCAAACCCAGGGGTTTCTTTTGGTTCTTCCTGATTTTTATTTTTTTTTTCCAGTAGCCTCAGGCAAGGCACCGCCGACTGCTCCTCCACGTGTGCAATGAGAAAAACCACTCTGTGTCTTCAAAATGTAGCGCAAGGCTTAATCCATTTAGGTTTGTAACAAAGAACGCTAAGGTTGTGGCAAGGGCCAAGTTTTCAGCTCCACCAAGACCTTTTCATACAACTCAGCACGTTAAAAGCTTTCCAAGAGGACGTCGTTACAATTTACAGCCACTTTAAAGCGCGCTTGCTCTGCCCACAGTGGCGTAAAGGGATTTCTGGATAGAAGGAGAAGAGTATCTGAACATTTATTGGTCTATAAAATACTTGCTTAATCCCCTAAGGACAGCACATACTAAATTAATAACGGGAGTCACCGTAGATCACAGCATCGCGCTCAAAACCCTACTTCGAACTAAGCTTGGAATATTTTATATATGCAGTACAGCCCTTTAATAAAGATAAACACCCATTTATAACAAACCCACATACATAATGCAGATACACTTTAGTCTTCAAAAGGCGCTTTCTAAAAAAATCAATTACTTAATGTTAACACGGTCTCGGCACGCCAGGAAGCATCCCCAGCACCCGGATGAGAAAGCACAGCCTCCCTCCCCCGGCGCCTGTGCTGAACCACAGCAATCCAATACCCCCGGCTCCGCTCAGCCGTGGGTCCGGACGTTTTATTCGCGTCAGACACGACAGCTTCGCCACCGACGAACAGCAACGCTGCTGTAACGCGAGCGCTTGGATCAAGTGTTCATTTCCAAAACATGAGAATACTTATTACAGGAACACTCGAGGCAGGAGAGGGCTAAAATTTGACATTAACAATATCTGTTATCTCTGAAGGAATAGTTTTCTAGGTATGTGCCTCGGTGACGGAGACAAAGGAGAGGCGTAAAGGCTCCCGAGATCTTGCCTGGCGTCCTTCTGCCCCCCCCCGCCCCATGTAAGCTGTCCCGGTAACGTGTATTAGGTTTTCTCTGCCAGCACAGAGGTCCCATTCATTCACCAGCTAAATCTTATTTACAGATCACCTAGCAACTATTCAGGAGGAAAACAGCGTGTTGGAAAACAAATCCATCTGCACTCGGAAGGTGGTTCCTCTCCAGGCAAGCAGAGAGCCAGCAGACGAGTTTTCCTGCGTCGAAGCAGCGTATAAAACGCATCATCAATCTAAAATGTTTGTAATCGCTTCTGACGTTTGTCAGTGGTGATGAGCTACTGTTTGTGTTATGCAGGAATTTCTTCCCCCCCCCCTCCTCTCCGTAAGGCTGACGGGATGGTGCAGGGCGCAGGGAAGCTCAGGGGGTGAAATAACGCAACTTTTTTTTCCCCGAGCGTTACCATTCAGCTGCATGAGCGATGACGCCATCCACGATTTATTTACATTCGGTGTCTGGAGGCAAAGCCAAGCAGACTCTTACTCAACTCTCGCACCACGCTATAAAAAGGGATGAAATAATACCGCTCGGATACGCGCCCTTGCAACGTGCTCGCTTCTCTGCCGCCTCAGGCTCGTGCCCGTTGGTACCGCTGCGAAACTGCCAGCGCCGCACCGGATTGGCATTAAAAAAAAAAAAACCCCCCCCCAAACAACAAAGCACTCACCGGCCTGCTCCAGCGCCACCAGCATCGACTGCTCGATGAGGTCTCGCTCGATGAAGCTGCGGAAGTCCTCGGTGTACACGGTGAGGTCGGGCAGCTGGAAGGTGCAGATGGGCATCTCCAGCAGATGTTCGCTGCTGCCGTTGCTGGAGACGTGGGAACGGGCCAGGGAGACAATGGTCGAGCTGGCGTGGGAAATGCCCCGAGACAGGCGTTTTTCTGAGGGTAAAAAGAAGACGGAAAAACTCCTGAACGGTGCAGAAGCAGCAAACCTCGCAGAAGCAATTATTAAATCGCTGCCTTCAGCTAGTATTTTTTGGTTGCAAGCGGCCGGATTGCTCCAGCAGATATAAATATTTCAGGCGGCAGAAAGAAAGATTTAATTGATCCGTATCATTTTTGTGACTCGGCTATCTGGAAGCCACCAGACGACACTGACCTTGCACAATATCATCCTGCCGCTGGAGCGGCGGTCGCCCGGGACGGGCTGCCTCTTTTTCGGGGGGTTTATAGTTGCGTCCTTCGTTGAAGGAATGGGGTAGGTTGCCGGCATGCACTTGCCTTAGCTGTTCAAAGTCACTCAGGGCTGCGCTCAGATCCCAGTTCTTGCCTGGATGGGAAGGTATCGATAGTGGTCACCGTCACATGAGAAAGAAATCAAGTCAGTTCCTAAAACATCCGCACTAGAAACTAATAATAGTGCAGTTTATCATGAAGCATGAAGGCTGTCTAGCAGAAACAAGGCGGAAAGCAGCGTGCCGCACCACGCGTTCAGCTGGTCGCGCTATTTTTGTCCAGGATTTGCATTTCTGGAAGAGACGTAACCATGAACCTGAAGTGCCCAGAAAGCGTTGGCCCTACTGCCACAGGTTACGTGGATGATTTACACCCCGTGTGTGCAGAGACACATCCAGAGCTTAGAGAGAGCTACTGCTCTTGGATGCTGGACATCTGCAAAACCTAAACAAAGGTCCAAAGACCTCCCATTTTCACAGAACCACAGAAGGGTTTGGGTTGGAAGGGACCTCGAAAGGTCATCCAGTCCAACCCCCCTGCCGTGGGCAGGGACACCTTCCACTAGACCGGGTTGCTCAGAGCCCCGTCCAGCCTGACCTTGAACGTCTCCAGGGATGGGGCATCCCCCCCCTCTCTGGGCAACCCGTGCCAGTGTCTCACCACCCTCAGCGTAACGAATTTCTTCCCGATATCTAGTCTGAGATATAATTTTGCCAGAACAAGATTCCTGGCTGTAAAATGAAGAAGGGCAGGGTCACCGTAACAGCATACGCTGAGCACAGAGCACGGGACTGGAGTAAAATAAACATAATCGTGCCCTTAGGAAAGGGAAAGGGAAGGTCAGGCGGTGTCATGTCCGCCAACATCTATATAAACCCAATGGCCAATTGCTTCGGGTCACGCCGAGCGCTTTGTTTTATAACTCTCCAGCTGCCGTGAAGATAATCCATCGCGATGCCGGCACCGCTTCTTTGCTGACAAAGTTAACAGCCTCCAGCTCCCTTTACCCTCCCATCATCGCAGGATAACGCTCGAGCGAAAACACGCAACTTTGAAAAGCTGATGACTTCTAATACGACTTTTTAAACCTCTGTGCGCGGTTTAAGAGACAGCCACCCGATTCCTTCCGAGCTGACACCCAAAATATAAAAGCAAGCAAGGTGCCAGCCGGGCGAGGCGGTGTCCAGAAGACTTTTCAGCAGGCTCGTGTCATTACCGGCCAGATAAACCATCCAGCAAAACAGCTTGAACCTCGTGGAGTTGAGCGAATCCTTGAAGCAGTTCCACTTCCTTTTAACGCTACCCAGCAAGCTGCAAGAACGTGAGTTATATTAATACGCCGAAGTCTTGCAGTATGCAATAAATGGACCTTTTAGAAGCCCCTGTCTTCCAAAGGCAAGAATACATAGCAAAGGAAAAAAAAAAAAAAAAAGATCTACCATATGGCTTACGTTTGGGAAAATTGTGATTTTTTTTTTTTTTTTTTTTTTTTATGAACACTGTTCATCCAGGCTCTTAAATTAGCGAGTTAGCAGACACCGTAGAAAGAAAGCCAACTTTATATATAGTAACTCCACTACAGGAAAGATATAAACCGCTGATTGGTTTATGCGATAGCTCATGGACAATAAAAGAAGTCGTTATGCCTAATTCCCTAAAGGAAATACGCTTCTCAAGTATTTAAATTCTTTTGAGAGATGTAATTTGCAGCATTTAATGGCTGACTCCAAACGGAAAGTTATTTTAAGCTTTACCTTTTGAGTCAAGGGGACTTTTTTCGCTGTTTCTTTTTTGAATGAAATAATGAATCAGTATCAAGGACTGAGAATGACCCATCAGATTAAAATTAAATCTGCTGTCGCGTCACTATTTGCTTTAACGCGTCAGCAACAGGAGGAGACGCTAGCGGCACTGACCCGCTGCAGTGCATCTCCCAGCCATCTTCACCAGCAGCCGCTTCAGAAGGGGAAAAAAAAAAACCCAAAACCAAAAACCTTAAACTTGGGAAACTCTATGCGAAACGATGGCAGCCGGAGGGACTCGTAAACCCCAGTATTACGAGACAGCCCAGTTACCTGCAAGCACCTGGAAAGGGTGTGTTTGATGGACTTGGGCACTCCGGTGCTTTTCTGCAAACACGAGAGAGGCTGTTAGAGGCGTTCAGGGCAACTTTTGCAGAGAGCAGGTTTCGCCAGTGCTTGGACGATAAAAGGGAGGTTCCCTCCTCCGGCAGGAAAACCGGTGTCCCCCGGGGACACCACGAGCCAGAAGTTCAACCACAGGGAGACCCGGAGCCCGTCTTCCGCGTGACGCTACAGCTCTCCTTGCCAGAACACGGGATGATTTCAAAGAGCAGAACCTAAATAAATTCCGCCAATTACTACGTTCCCTTCTCCCCCCCAGTTCTTTAGCCTTGTGCACGTTTGTACGCTGCAATCCTTTGCTGTCGAGGTGATGGGTTTCCAACGGTGCTGGAGAGCAGAACGAGGGAGAAGACCATCGTTCAGAAGACCTGCCGTTGCCACCAGACAGCGACTTCACTTGACACATGCACGAAACTCAAAACGCCGGCAGAAAACGTGACTTAAACCGCTCGTATCGCCCTCAAACTTCACATCCGAATAATTCGCTTTACACATCTATTTTATCTGACTGCTTTCACTAATACCCACCCAAAAAAGAAAAATCTCTGTGTTTTTCCCCTCATTTTCACCCCTGGAGCGGTCAACTCCGCCGAGGCTGCAGGAGAAATAGCAGCGACTCAGCAGCACGTCATGAAAATGAGCTAAAGCTACCGTTGTCAAAATAAATCAACCTACGTGCTGAGCGGGAGACGGAGAGTTTGAAGGAATATCTGCTTTAACCTTTTCTATCGCAAGCCTAAATATTTCTTCCGAGAGATAGTATTAGAAATTCTGACATGAAACGAAGCAACCTAAACCCAGAAAACAGAACATAAACACACCACAAAACCCACAGCTTGCCAGACTTCCGCTGAGACGACGCTCGGCTGTAAAAATTAAAGGCTGAAGCCCTGAACCCGGCAAAGCTAACGGGAGTTTTGAAGAGGAAAAAGCTACGAATCGATGCTGCGAGCGCCGAGGAGAGCTAGAGCCAAAGTAGGTGGAGCAAATCGCCTAAAGACATAGATTCTAGCAACAATTTCAGGGCTTTGAATTCATTACTGCTAGAGCATCCGGAGCGGCAGCAGCCGGAGAGCTGGTGCGGATGCTGGAGGAGCATCAGCTAGTCCCGGGTCCAAGCAACAACAAAAGTGACCTGTATTATACAAGAAAAGGGATGATAGGAAGAAACGCAGCGAGTATGGTCTTGCATTATAATTACAGGTTGGCTAACGACGTACAAACTGCCCCGCTTCTCATGCAATGTTTCTGTCCTCCAGCATTACAACACATGCCAGTATTTACTCACCATCCTTTTGTCAACATTAACCCAAGGGCAACGCTCGCGAGCAAGTTTACAGCCCCCAAATTAAGACCTGGTGTCCTTTCTCCTCCACCCTGCCCATCGCTCTAAGTACAGGGTGGAAAAAAAATTACCCGCAGCCTTCAACTAAGCGCGATCGCTAATGAGCAGCTTCTCCATCTTACGGAGTTTTTGAGAAAGCTGATTTTACGCTATGTTTTAGGGCAAATATACGTGCTCTTTTAAGTACGTAGAGCACCAGAAAGCTGCCAGCGCGGCGCGCTGAGGCTCTCAAGGGCTGGCGTGCCCGTTTAAAAGCAAACTGGCTGAAGGCAGACGATGCTCGCATTCAACTCCCGAGCATCTCGGCACTCTCCATCACCTTAAACCGACCGATCCTGTTCGGTCGGCAGCCTCCTGCGCCGGGCATAAACGGGGCTCTAAGGGGATGCTCTGCCAGGAGAGGTCACTGGCCCCGACAAAACAGCAATTTATATCAGCATAATCAAACCACCTTCACAAGCAGAACAAGATATACCAGTAGCAGCACGGTTTTGCCTATGTAATTACCCCTATATTGCTTTGAAAACACAGGCAGCCTTCGCCTAGTGCTATTCCTTCAACCCTTTGGAAGGCATCGCTGCTATAAAGAAGAAAAAAAGAAAAAAAAACACCAAACCCTTAAGTTTTGCTGCTCGCGGCAAGCAACACACGTGAACGGAGAGGACGAAGGAAGGGAAACCGCGCTCCTGGGTGATGCGTTCTCCTTCCGAACATCTGAAATTCATTATCCGATGGACGCGTAACAAGAAACCAAGGCAGAATTTCACCAGCCGCGCCGCCGAGGGCACGATTTTAATATCTCCAGCATCGCACTCAGCAGCCACCAGCCCCGGGGGTCTGGCCAGCAGCTCCCTGCCCCTCTTGCAACCCCCTTTTCCATGACAGCCCCCCGTCAGCCGCCGCCTGGCTCTTCCCTTCTTTTATTCCCAGTTTTATTTACCTTCGAGGAGGTCTCTGGCCAGTCCCGGCTCTGCCCCCGTCGAGCGAACAAAATCCGACAGGACGATGTCCATAGCCGAGGTCGTGCGCTCATGGATTCCTCCCGGCAGCTGGGGTCGGCGGCGCCCGGATCAGCACCTCGGCATCAATCTAGGAACGAGACCAACAACGCGCGCGGCTCGCATTACAGAGTATAAAATCATTAGCCTGGCCAGGCAGCCTCCGAGCCGGCCGGGAACTATCCGATGGCAGGTGCCTCGGTGTCCCCCGAGGAGGGGGGGGAAATAAACCTCCCCCGTCAAAATTAATTGTGCTTTGGGACTGCTGTTTAACCAATTGATAATTGGGAGGAAAACAAAACAAAACAAATTTTGCCGCTCTCTCCCCGCACACGAGTGGGTCGTAACGCCTCCGCTAATGACGGGCACACCAAGGGCTTCGCAAATTCAGGAAAAATACCAATTCTCATTTCAAAGGCGGCGGAGCTTTTCTTTCCAAAATCCTGGACGAGTAGCTGGGAGAATAAATGAGTTTATCTGGTAGCAGCGAGAGCGCAGAAAGTTTCTCTCATATATTTGCAGAGAGCTCAGCATCCCTGCCCTCCCCCGGGCAGGCGGTCCTCCTCCGAGCACCCTGGTTGTGCGCAAGGGGAATAAAAGCAAGACCAAACCGCTGGAATGAGTAGATGTTGCCTATGCAAAACAAACCAAAAAGCCCCTTTCAGGGGGAAAAGAAAAAAAAACCCACCCCACAAAAAAACCCCCCTACACACAACCCCCCCAACCCACAATTCCTCTTCTTGCAGAAAAAAAATAAACGCTCCTTTCTGGGAAGGAGACCCGGACCGGTGCCAAAACCTGCCCGTCCAAAGGTATATTACGTAAATCTTAAGTTTTAGCAGGTCCTGAGATTCAGAAAGGTGTGTGCTCTTGCTGTGCATTCAAAATCCTGATTTTCTGCATTCCTCGAGGCAGAGACGGAGCGCGGGGCACATCCGCGGGACTTTGGACCGGGCAAAAAGCTCCGCGGGATTTTTTTTTATTTTTGGGGTTTTTTTGTGCAGTTAAAGGGGTATGATAAAAATTCCACTGTCAAGGAACAGAAACTGCTGGAAAAAAATTCCATCCTGAGCTGAAAACGTGGCACGTGAAGAAGAGGGGGGGAAAAAAAGTGTGTAAGGCTGATTGACGGAGGTGTTGCTGCATTGAGAGCGGGAGAGGACATTTCAGTATGACATGGAAGATGAACAAACCTGTTTGTTTTCCCCGTGCCTTAAAAACCGTCTCTTTTCAGGATTATTCCTAAAGACGGGCAAAACTCCCTAACGGCACGCAGCTCCCAAACCCCAAGAGCAGCAAGTTAAACATCCACGCTTTAATCTGGAATTTCCTGGCTTTGTTGGTTAAATACCATTAGTCTTATCTTCCACGCTCGCTAATCATACACTTATTAACTTCATGCACACAGAAAAACTACTTAATATTCTTTTATCGCCGGAGCAATCTCGGGGCTATTGTCGGCTGAAGGCAATCCTAAAACCGAGCGTATTCAGACAGCAAAATTTGGCAGGCGATTCTTGCTCTTGCCCCATCAGTGATGTAGGGAACATCCCTAATTAGAAGCCAGACATTTGTATCCTCTAACCACTGGCAAGAGCTATAGACACAGAGAACAGTTTCTAAATGAAAACTCGCTGCAGTAAGAGATAACTTCCTCCTGGTGGGTTCGGCATTTAAAAAAAATAAAAATAAATACGCGTACGCAGCAAAGCGTGGCTTTTTTGGGAGGAAAAGAGCAGCAGCACAGCCCACACCCGCAAACTGATGGCATTTGCAGCTACCGAGCAGACTCCCGCGCGCTCAAAAATGTCAGGCAAAACACAGATGGAAAACTCCGGGCCTGACGACACGGCGATGAACTGTTAGAGAGATTTATCGCCGGGGTTCACACGAAGAAACATTCTCCCCTCTGGGTTGAGTTGTTATTTATTATTTTCTTTCCCGTGCGAGGGAAACGCTCTCTCCTCTTCCCTCCCTCCCTCCGTAACAGGTAGGGAATCCAAGCCCAAAGAGATCTGCAACCACAAATACAGCCCTTGCCGGATGATACAGGTGTCAAGCACACCCAAATCCCCCCCGTAAGTGTACGTACATACGTGGGCGGGTACGATGCTATCACGACCGCTTCCAGTGCTGGATGTAATCCGTAAGCGAGCTTTCCCCGTCACATTCGCACATGTCTATTTGCAAAGAAAATGCACTTAGGACTGAAAAAAAAAAACCCAGTCGTTTCTACGACCTCTGCAATACCAACAGTTACTCGCGGGGCACGCCGGCGGGAATTCAGCAAATTAAATGGTGAATAGCCGTGATTTAACCGTCACGAACAACCCAGCCTTTCCTCTCCAGCCAAAGCCCACGTGGTGGCCAGCATCGCCGTCGCGTGAACTCCACCCAAAAAACCCCCAGGGTGCCAGTTTTCCCTCCGGTATTTAATCAGAGTGAGATAAAAAGGACGAAGAAAACAAGTTGCCCGAAAATATCGGAGGAACGTCCCCGGTGCCTCTGCCGCGGGTGCCAAGCCCCTGACGCGAAGTGCCTCGCCTCTCACATTTTCCAGGCTTTGGGGGATGAATCTGCAGGTTTAGCAAAGCGGTTTATCGGATTTTTACGACACAGCTTTGTTACAAAGCTGAAATACTGCAGAAAGCCACCGTACCCCACGTTACGGGGGGTTTTTGCATTATCGTACAGCCCATTTCTTTAAGCTACCCGAGAAACACTTCATAATCAGCACTTAACAAGGAAACGCTACTTTCTAAATATTTACATTTTAATCTATTCTAGGGGAAAAAAAAAACCAACCACCAAACGTAATGCTCTGCGCACCCGAAGCTTTCGCTGTTTAAGGTTGTGCGCAAAGTAACAGCCGAGTTTTGAGCCCTGCCTCCCGCCGCGATCCACCGCCCTCGCGTAGGAAGGACGGCGTCCAAATTTCCCTCTTTCCAGAAGCAAAGAGCCAAAACCAAATTGCCTTAATTTGCAGAGACTTTAATTAGAACGATTCCCCGCGCATTGCCTGGCTACGGGAGGGAAGCACCCAGAAACACCAACAAAGCGTGCTTCGGAAGATGCCGCTACCCCTAAATTCCTTCCATTTTCCTCCTAGTAGACACTCCCTGAGCTCCTCCGAGGTATTTCCAAACCTTGCACATCCCTCGAAGCTTTTCTCATTTAATTCCCCCACCGGGCCGCCGAGCGGTAACCACTAACGTCAGGTTTTGGAAAACCAGCCTCTTTTCCTTAATTGCATTTTCAGGTACAAAAAGGAGTCGAAAAAGACGTTATCTCCAAGCTCTTCGGATAACAAAGGAGTTGACTATGAAAGAATCAATTCCCTTGATTTAAGAAGGGGAAAATGACAGCGTGGAGCATAACGCGCTCCGAACTTACGGAGAGGCGACGGCTGGCCCGCGCAGACCGGGACCGGCGGGGCTTCGTTATCGGCTCCGAATTAAAACACGCTCTTCAGCGCTTCAAACCAGCGGGCAGGAACGCTTGGCAGCAATCCGCCTGTTGTGATAAGGTCCTACCGTCTCCTTCCCATTGTTTTTCTGGCGAGAAGCGAGACTTCCTTGCCGCTTTTGGCACTACTGTCGCACCGCAGCCCAAATCACAACTGCCGCTCTCGCAGGCACCGTAGGGTAAACGCTTCGTAAACGGCTTTCCGGGACGGACGCCATCGCCTACTACGAGCAACCCTAAAGGCGATATACCTGCGCTATCTTGGCAGTATACATTCAATATTTTATCTAAGAAAAAATGGCAACTAATTCACCGGGGAGCTGTCACGCTTCCCTCGCTGAGGTTTTCAAAACTTGGGGGGGGGGGGGAATAACCCACACCTCAAAAAATATCGGAACGCCTTCATTTGCAAAATGCAATATTGATATCGCGCCTCGGGAGCTGGGGATGCAAATGCAGCTCCGCTCTGTAAATCTGGAGGATTTACATCTGGGTTTGGCCTCACGCGAACGCGGTTTCCTACAAATTTGCATAGAGGACCAGAAGAGATGACTGGGGAAGGCGAGTGCCTCCTTCGCAGCGCAATCCGGGAAAAAAAAAAAAAAGGTTTCTATTTGGATAACCGCACTGCTGGGAAGCGTACAATTGCACATTGTTATTTGCACCCCGTCAGTAAAACTATTTGGCATGGCCGGTGGCGAGCGGCAGGGCAGTAGTGGGTGTTTACGCGGCACCCGGCATGTTTCGGCGGGGGGGAATGCTGCAAAATATATACCCAGCCACATCTCCAGGCTCCCGACGGACAGAAGCTACCCCATTTCGGCCATCTCCCTGCAAACAAACAGGAGAAGCGAGACCGAGGGATGCAGCGCATTTATTCCCTCTCCCTCCCGTTCAGCTCTACCCGGGGGTGGGGGCGGAATCACTTTCAAGGGAATAAACCCTTTGATTGAAGCGCTGGTTCGGTCGCTGCAGAGCACGGGTTTGCGGGCTTCAGGTCCTTAGTCGTAATCCTAATTTTCTTGGCATAGTGGCTCAGTTACTTCCTTCCAGCTCGCTCCCGCTCAGAGCTGTTCTGCAACTTCGTTATCTCCTTATATCCTTTACATTTTCTCTCCCGTGGTTCGCCTCTGCTCAGATCTCGCCGTCAAGCCTCCGAGCTGGCGGGAGGTTGAACGCTTTGACGAAACGCCGCAGATGAGGATTATCCCTCTCATCGCAGCCTCCTACAAGGAGCTGCCCTCCGCTAGAAGCTGTAGAGCGTTAAATTCACGCAAGACTCTCATCCCAACTGCTTTTGGTCAAACTTTTTGAAACCGTAAGAGGTCGTTAGCCCCTCTTTCGCCGATGGATTTTGCTAGAGCACGCAGCTTCCCGGACGTTTCAGCGTGCTTTGGTGAAAAACTGGCAAACCTTAGGGGGAACAAACTCAAAACCAAAGCAAAAGGCAGTGCAAGGAAGCTAAATTTACAATACAGACAGAACAAGCCAAAGAAGGTAGAAGAGGCCAAAGAGGAAAAGCTCAAGAGAAAACAAACCTTCTCCTGGCGTCGGTGGCAGCACCAGTGGCTCAGACGGAGACTTCCACCGAGTACGTACCGACCGAGCCCCAGCCTGCTGGCAATGCTGTCAATATTGCCTTTGAACCGTGCGTGACTCCTCGTTTTAGAAACCACAATGTCCTAGACTGTCAGGAATCCTCCGAGCCCAACGCCTCTTCTGCTGTGATGCAAGCGCTGAACTATGCGGGCAAAACACGAGGGACCGGAGCGGGAGTCGTGCCGCTCGCTTCTGGTGCCTCCTGATTTAAAAAAAAAAAAAAAAAAACCAACAAAAAACCAAACCACCCCTCCGTTCGAGGCAAACACTGGCATCTTTCAGCTCTCTGCGTTATGCTTTCCCCCAGAATTTGCCGTATCACCGTCCAGATAAAACCGGTGTTTCAGAGGGTCAACCTTTCTCCTCCCTCGTCCCAAGTACCAGCACCCGTGCCCCTTCCACATGCCCCCGATCACTCGCCAAGTGCCATACAGATAAGAAATCGGGTAAAAGCTCAGCGCGGTTCACGTGGAACCCACGTTCACCCTGTTTTCCGTTCTCCTTTTCCTTTAGGAACGCACGCATTTTCAACACGAGCTCCAGGCACGGCTATCAGCAGGCCACCAGCAGCACCTCCAGCACGTCTGCAGCCTCAGCTCTCCTAAAAGCCGCTCATTTCTAAGGACGCTCGCATCTCCAGGAGCCTCTTTACGACACCGTCTTACATTTCCACCGGACGCGTCACGCAGGCACGGGATGACGTCAGCACTCTCAAACCTCTGGGAATCCACGTATTTTTAGAGCGGCTTAGCATAACGTCGGGTATGGGTTGCCCTCAACGATGGGGCATCGTCGGGAACCTCATTTCAAAAGCATCCCCCTCCCAAGGCAATCCTCCAAGAGCCCGCGCAGACAGAAATAGCTTTATTAGGATAAGCAAGAAAACCCCCCAACCACCTACCCCACGGGGATGTCACAATATTTAGTTAGCTAATGCTTGTAAAATGCTGTAAAAAGTTTAATTAAGCCTCGCCCTTATGAGACACTGGAAGGATTCACGGGCTTGTTTCGGAGGCAGGAGACAGACGAGTGCTCGGCAGCAAAAACAGGAGCCCGGGAAGAGTTTCCGCCTCCCAGCCAGGGCATCACTGCACGCTTCATCAATAATCCTGGGGAAAACCCGAGAAAAACAGCAAGTGCCTTCACCTCGTAGTCAGAGGCAAAGATCCTGGCCAGTATTTCAAACATCCATCTGCAAGAGAGCATGACGCTCAAATCTAATTAATAATAACCTCGTTACGCGCAGGACCGGATTCTTGCACGACCGACCGCCAAACCCCCTCCGCAAAGAGCTTCCTCTGCTTCTGCTCTCAAAGCTTATAGAAGCGATTTACGACCTGATCAGATCAGGTGGAACGGCGTGGATTTACTGCTGCCTGCAGTAATTCCTCCACAATAAGGCAGGAGTTTACACGGCGAGAACCGCTCAGCACTAACACCCCACGTAGACACGCTGGGTGCATCGGTAAAGGGTGCCAGGGTGGCCCGAGGCAACGGGAGCTCCTTCTGCCCCGAAATCGGCTGGGTGGCGGCC
>NW_008824399.1:8818-15744 GCF_000699105.1 Pygoscelis adeliae | reverse complement strand
GTTTAAACCCCCCGCGGCCGCCGCTGCCCGACGGGAGGGCTCGCGCCAACCGCTCTCCGGGGAGATCTGCAGGAATAACGACCTCCGGCACCGGGGCAAAGGCTTCACCCGCGCAGCCGGTCGCCGGCTGAACTACCTCAGCTCGCGCGAGGCGAGCGGCAAGGGCGTCCCCCTCCTTCAGGCGGACGAGCTCCTAAATGAGCCTGAATTTAAATCCGACAGAATTAAAATCGATCACATCTCCGAAGGCCACATTCGGAAGTGTATTAATTCACTTTTAGCTGCTCTTCTCCCCTCGATTTTCAAAGATTCACATGAACTCAAGGCAACTCAAGGTACGATGCCCTTCCGACTGCACTGGTCTTAAATAATGCAGGCTCAAAACAAAGCTGAAGGGTTATTAGCGAATTACTCTCCACCTTGAGATGTTTGTAAAATGTAAGACCCCAGGGCGTTGCTTAAATCAACACAAGCAAGGAGAGGAGAGGAGGAACGGCTCACCAGCTCCCAGCCCTTGTCCTGTCCCGCGTGGGGATTTTGGGAGGGAGCAGCGCGGTGCCCCGCCGGACCCAGGAGTGTTTCCCAGAACTGCCAGCAAATGGTTTCGGGCTGATTCACTGGGGGTTTTGTTTTGGTTTTTCTTTTTTTTTTTTTAATTGTCCTGTCCAGAAAGGATGACCGAGTTCATTGCTGCTGAAAATTCTTCACCCCGTTTCGCTGGCGTGCCTCACCGTGCTGTCATACTTGCGGAGCGTCGTCCTCTACGAGCTGGGGAAGGAGCGAGCCATCAGCATCAGCTAACAAAGGAGATGACTCCCCTATGAGAAAACCATTTTTGCTCACAATACGAGGTTTCATACCGGACTCAACAGCGGACTAACCCTCCCCGCCACCTTACGGTGACGTGCCGAGCTCTGCTTCCAAAAAAAAAACCAAACCAACCTCTTCCCACGTTTCTGCTTGGCACCACACCACACCAGCTGCTTTACCAGTTGTGTGCAAACACAAGAAGAAAGCACAGAAAACACACATTTCCAACCCTATGCCCAACAGCCCTGACAGGAGCCTTCCGGATTACAAATATTTAGGAGCCTTCATCATTCTGCTTCTTTTCACAATGAGGCTGCCCCGGTTTCTGAAAGCCAACCTTACCAAAACCAGCAACGCAGCGCGAGACCTTCAGTTCTGGCACGCAAGCAGGCTGAATAGAAATAGAAAAAGAAACGAAACTTGGGCAAGAGTTTTGTTTTGTTGTTTTGTTTTGGTTTTTTTTTTTTCCCCTTTTAGTCGGTCTCAAAAAAGCTGCCTGGCAACCGACACGCTGGTGCCGCGCTGACAAACCCCCGGGGCCCAGCTCGCACCAAGGACCAGAAGCCGAGCCCAGACCACCAGCGCAGGACCGGGCTCTCGGAGGTGCCTTAAGGGTGTCTCGGTCTCGGGCTGAAACGAAGGCCAGGAGCAGGTGTCCTCCCTCAGCCCCGGGGCATCCGCTTCCTGCTCGTTGGAGGCAGCAGGACACAGCAACCAGAACTATATTAGGAAACTTTACAGTTTCAGCCCGAGGAAAACGTTTCCTTTTGCGTCAAAAGCCCATGTGCAACCTCTCTTGATTTCAAACTCTAGCTTTTAAGTCAACATCATAAAAGACACCAGCAAGCGAAGACGGCTTTCATCTTCGAGCGCATTTAAATACTCCCTTTGCACCGCATCTATTCTGATTTTAAACAGGGTTTGGGCCGGGCAGGTGTGTATCCCAGCCTAGTTACTAAAAAGAAAAAAATAATAAAATCTCTTTTCGTAGGATTTGGGCATGCCAACGTCACAGCGCGGGGGCGGCAGGCAGCCTTCGAGCCGGGGTACGTTTGCTAACGAGGGGCGTGACGAAGAAAGGGCAGACCAGGCTGCACCTTCCCGGGGGGCCTTTGAGAGGCGGAAGCCAACCAATCCATACGAGAAATCCACGCCATCGGCGGTGTTCACGCGCGAGAAGACACCAGTAACGAAGTCTTGCACCACGACACTCCAAATTTTGCTCCCCGCCCACGGATGACAGGCGGGATTTTATTACGTTACCTCTAGGCTTCTCTGCTGCTTCTGCCCGGGGCTCTCCCCCCCCCGCAGCTTGCACCGGGGCCCGAGCACAGCAGTGTTTCCAATGGAGCAATGCAGCGGCGAGATTACACCGAGCTGTGAGTCACACCTAGCTCTGAACTATAATAAGCTCGATCCTTACACAAACGGTATTTCTTGCTTGGTCACCACACCCATAAAAACAGAGAGTGAAAGCCTTGCATCCAGAAAACGCCGTAAGGACGCCTCCGCCTATCGCTAATTCAGACCTTCGTCCTTCCAGGCGGTGAAACTACACGCGCTGAAAAAAGCCGGGATTAGTTAATCTCTACACCGAGTCCGCAAAACCTTCCTGACAGAAACGGACCAAAATTAAAACGCTTGCTACCAGACGCCCGTCTAAAACAAGAGCAGAGTCAGGGAAAAAATACCCAGGAGCAAAGCGACCCGCCGCCCCCTCGCTTCCCACATCCTCGCCACAGGGTAACACAACACCAAAATGAATTTGCCGGCTTTCGGTACAAACTCACCGGAAGCAAAGCCGGAGAGGCGCAGAGCATCCCGGTCCCCGGCGGCAGTTCGCAGAGACCGCAGGACCGCGCTCCCTGCCCTGCCTCGAGCAGGCAAATTAAAAGAGGCTAAGGGAAGAAATAACAAGGAAGCAAGGTAAAACAGTCAGAGGTACCTCAGCTTCACCACTTGTGTCTTCCAGGACATAGGGGACGGGGGGGGGGATCATCAAGCACAGTTAACTAAATAAGCATTTCACCAGGAACAAATACAATCTGCAGAACAGGAAAGACGGACCGTTAGTTCCAGGATCATAATTTTCAGGGGCTTTAATTTTCTTATTCTGTTAAGACTTCAATCCTGTTGAGAACACGTACTTCAGAAAACGAAAAGAAAAAAAAGAAGTCATATATTTTTAAGGGCGACTGTCAAATCTAAGCATTAAACGTGATCTGGAACGCGCTCCCGTATTGTAAGCGGTCTTTGCTATGTTTAAAGAGGTATTTCCAGGAATATTTTAGGAGCATAAAACTACAATGTCTCTTCCCCAGATTCGCCACGTGATTTTTTGAAGAGGGCAGGAACCCGAGCCAGGACGTCAGGGCTCCGGTCCCAGAAGCACAAAGTCAGCGCACGACCTTGGCCAGGCACCTCCGCCCCGTCCCAGCCTCGCGGGTGGGAGAAAGGACAAGAGGACCTCAAAGCTGGCGCCTCCGAAGCCCTCGGGCGCCTTCAGACGAGAACCAAGGCAGGAGGTGCCAAAAGGCACCAGAGATTTAGTTTTGCCGGGAGCTTTTTGCTCCCCACCGTCAGTCGCCCGCTCTGCTTTGCAAAGCCCCACCAGAAGGGAGCTCCCACGAGCGAGGCAAGCAAGCCGAAACGGATCGAACTCCCGAAGCAAAAATCCACCCGAAAACCTGCGACGAGCAGCCCCGACGTCTCAAGCGGAGGGAAACGCGGCCGGCTCGCTCTCCCCGTAGACCCGCGCGCAAACCTCGCCCCAACGAAAGGCTCGCGGTGGAGCCCAGAGGCGAGACGGGCGAGCCTTCGGTGCCAGAAGCAGCCCCTGAGCTGACCAAGCCCTGCTCCTCGCTCAATGAGCCTTATCGGAATAGCTACCAGCCAAAATAAGCTACTCGGGCGGCTCAGCTCCAAAAGAGCAAGATCCGGAGGTCCTCGAGGGAGGTTCCTCGCTTTCTCCTCCTTCCCGCGATGGCAGGGCCCGGCCTCCGTCCCGGCCCGCATCCCTGACCCGACACCGGCGGGTTACCTAACGCACGCGAGAGCAGCCAAAACACAGAGCCGGGATTAGCGCCGCCGCGCTGAACCTGACCTGACCTAATACCTTTATTATAGTCGCTAAGCTCCGACTAGGTGCTTGTACGGGACGGGATACGGACCACGCAGCTCTCGCTTCATCGAGGGCGGAAAAAAAAAAAAATAATAAAATAAAATCGAACTGGCAGATCACCGTCCAACCTCCGTTACCGAAGCCCAGCAAAACAGTTACTCCTGGAGAAAAGGAAGGCGCAAGAAAACCCCGCGAGCTCGCCGACTCCTTCGGCCCAAAGAAAGGGCGCTGCGGATGCCGAGAGGAGGCCAGTCCACAAGGCAAAAAGAGGAATATTTGTAAACAGATGCGACAGCCAGCCTGCGCTCGGGCTGGATGTAGCTCTGAGGCCGCAGGGCTACGGCATCTCGCGTTTGGTACGAGCAGCCCTTCAACGAGATTTATCGCCTTGTGAAACCCTGGCCTCGGAAGCCCCCTGCAGATTTTTGGCACGACCCGGGCTGCTTCAGGACAGCACGCCGTCCCCGCAAACGGAGGCTTTCCAGCAGGGAAAAGGCGTTCTTAAAAAATACGCTGTTGCTCAAGAGTCGGAGCACGAGAAAAGCAGTAGTTAAGCAAGAGTCGCGGTGGAAGTTTATAGAAGCGTAACGATTTTCATATGCTTAACTGTTTTTAAATAAAACCTTTACCCTATTTTCCAGAGCTACAGCCACCTGCTTCCCTTTGCTCTAAATACAACCGTGCTAATTTCAACACCCAGATCGTTCTAAAATTTGCTTTGAAGAACACGCCGGCAGCGGCACAGGAATGAAGCCTCAAAGCCGTATAAAAGCCAGAAACGGTCTCCAACACAAACGCAGCAGCTTCAATACGTCCGAGGCTCGACCCACACCACCATCATCACCCTTATTCATCGATTCCTCTTTCGAGAGGGTTTGCACTTCCCAGGATAAGTTACAGACCTCAACTTTCCGTTTCAAAAAGGTCCTGAAGGCAAAACAACGGCTCAAACCCCAACGTGGATCACGTACTAACGTTAAAAACCGGTGTTGTCATTACAGTGCAATAATTAGCAAGGACGATTATTGAGCGCGCACGGTCCAACCGTCACAGCAGCCTTGCTTCCACTTTCATCAGCTTTTCATCTCCGAAGGCCGCCCACGGGAGAGGACACGGGGCGCCCTCGGTGCAGGGGGGAGACGCCGGGCCAGCCGGCGCGGAGGCAGCACCCAGGAGCTGGGGGCGAACCGGGGGCCACGCTGGGGATGGAGAGCTGCTGGCGAGGATCCCAGGGCGGCGTAGAATTCGGGGCCATAAAGTTCGGCCGTAAACACACCACGCTCCACGGGGCTGCGTTAACCGCCTCGTCAGGACCGGGGGCGGCAGCGGCAGCAGGGGAAGAAGCGCTTGCTCAAAGCAGAGCTTCCTAAAACCGTCCTTCCTTACGCTGCGGCTTGATAAAGCCATTAAATGGTTTGACGAGCGCAGCAGCACCCGCTCTCGTGACGTTCTCGGGAGCAGGGTTATACTCCCAAGAATTATAGTAATTATATAATGACCCGTCTTAGGCGCTCTTCCCGTTTTAGCCAACTAAGAGGCACGTATCTAAAATAAACACAGTTTTCTCAGCAGCTGCGTGCAAGAAAATTCACTTTGAGACACATTCACCTGCTTCAATCAGGCGGCTGCGATTTCCAGCGCAAACCCTGGTTTTGTGAGAGAGCCCAGCATGTGCCGGCCTCGCCGGCCTCCCGGGGGGGATGCTCGTAACGAGCACCTCCGCAAATCAGGCCACGGCAGATTTTGCCACCCGATTAAGCGTCGTTTTCTCCCCGCGGTATTCTGATTCGGGAGCGGAGGCACTTGGCGAGATACGGGGCGAGAGAGCATCCCTTCCAGCGCTTCCCCAACGCCGCCACGGAGAGGAAAGTCACGTCCCACTGCGACCGCACGGCGTCGAGCGGCAGAGACTCGCCAGAAACACGGTAAACTCTCGGCAGAAACCCAAACCAACAAAAATTAAGGCGCTAGAAAGACCGACCGCAGTCCCCATCTTCGTAAGTATTTGGGCGCACGACGACTCCTGCATCCCCCGCCTCCCTCTATTCTCGGCAGGGATTTGCACGCTTAATACCCACCGCTCGCACGCCGAGAGCTGACAAGTGCTTCACACCTACAAACGCGCTTGCAGAAAGCCCAGCTCCGTACGCGGGCTGTTCCGAGCGGCGTGCTAGTAACGAGTATCCCGACGGATGTTCCTTCCAGCTGCATCAAACGTAAGAGCCGTGAGCTGCCGCGCTGTCTCCCCTCTATAAGCTTATTTCTTTAGCAGGCAGAACCGCACGTTCGAGTAGTTAAACATCACGTTTCCCCCCCAAAAAAACCCGACACGGCGCAGACGCACGCGCTCGAGCCGCCGCACGGCGCCTTCGCCAATACGTTTTCCGTCGAGAGCATCCCTCGTTTTTCCCGGGAAAAGAATGCTTTTCTCGCAAGGCTGGGGTAACGACTCGCCATCAGCGGGAAGGAGCTCGGTCCCCGCTCCGCGCAGGTTAAAGCCGCGATGCCACAGGTCACCGCGCCAGCCGGTTTCACACCTACTTGAAATGGCAGCTTTGGTTCTACTGAAGCTATTAACCCAAGTCTTACAGTTAGCACCGCAAGGCTTTTCTTTTTTATTTTATTTTAAACACTACGAAGAAAAGAAATGTCCAAGCAAAAATTGCCGCGACGCTTTAGGGTCCAACGGACCAGCCTGCTCTTCTCCTGCGATATACGGAGCTTCACGCTCTTTATATCGCGGCGTATAGGAGAGCGCTGCTCTCCCGGGGCCAGGAGTAGCCGAGCTCCGCGCGAGGCGCGGCAGAAAGGGAACCCAAACCCGAGCGTCCGACTGCGGCGTATGAAGGGGAGCGACTGCGATCAGCCTTCGGCCAAGGCCTGGAAACGCGCGGCAGGGGCAGGAAGAAGAAATCCGACGTCGTCGGCGATCTGATGAGGAGGATGCCAGCCACCAAGTTTGACTTTTCCGGCTAAGCGACTTAAGCTGACAGTC